>NC_079172.1:51537555-51785055 GCF_947568905.1 Ostrea edulis
CACATACAACACTGAATCACAGTCACATGGTCTGACACTGAACAAATTCTCTGCTTCTATTATAAGGTGGGGTACTGAGAAATTGAATTTAAAAAGTACCTTTTCTCTGACAATTATAAACAAGACGGGTGCTTGTGTGGATTTTTCGGATGATGAACTCAGTTCCTTTCTTCTATTGATATTTTACTCCAACATTTCAACAAGATATAGCAAACCTAGATTGGATGAGTTAAATTAATTTTTCAAAACTTTTATCATTAATAACATTTATTTTATAGCAAGCATGTCAAAAGTTAATAAAAATCTGTTAAATTGTCCTGTAGAACGTATAGGGAAATGACAATGTACACTAGGATGTTTTGAATCAAAGTCCTCAGATATTTATTCTTTCATCGAGATTTTAATAATATTTCAGTACAAAACAATCCAACCATAAAGGAAAAGCTAATCACCCACAACATTTTGTAGGGACCGTTGCAAAGTATATATTTTGTTTACTCCTTTATCCAGTGGATATCACCCATTACATAAATTTTGATTATTACTCTTTTATATGTTTTCCTATGCCATTTGTGACAACACAAGCAAACGTTAATTATATGTTAATGTTAATTATATGTAGTTTGCTTACAAAATGTCAGGAAGCAAAATTCCTAACAATTACATGAATATCCGGGGTTGCATGTGATAAAAAGAATCTCCCATGTATGTGGTAAAAATTCATGTATTACATGTATGTACACAATATTAATGTAGAAAATATCTATTTCTCTCTTTGTATGATAAAGCAGTCATTTCACTATATAAAACAAGTTTAACTTGTTCGTGTATTCAAATAATGTCAAAATGTTGCCACAGCTACTTAATTTAGATCACGCGAAGTGTTGGGTGTCTATGCAAAGCCAAAAAACGGAATTAGGTCCATCATCCTTAAATAAAGTTGTGGAAACTATGTCATACAAGTTACAGGTATAGCAATCATTTTCTTCATTTGCCAATTAGAACACACACAGAAGAAGAGAATTTGACAGCTAAGGCTTTTATTGCCCATTTTTTTGTAAAAAGAAATACTCATGCAAGAGTAAAGAACAAAAAACAATAATACAACACACGCAGCGTCCTTACCACACTTGCAGGGCCTTTTATGTTTTCAGCCTTTCCAAACAAGATAGAGAGGCCAATGAGAAAAAATACTATCATTTCACAGCAACCATTATATGGTATATGTTCTATATTTATCAAGTCTTTAGATGGTCACGAGGTATCAAACTGAATTCTCAATGTAGCATTATAATAATTTAACTAAATGTTGCTTGTTTATTTATTTTAAGTTTTTCTACTTCTCAATCAAAATTACTGAAACCAGTTTTTAATTGACATAACAAATAATATAAACACATTGTTCTTCACACAGCAATGACACTGTACAACATCAAATATAGAATAGAATTCTAAACATTGATTTGGGATTCCTAATTCAAATGTGACAAAACACTGTACTATAAAAGCCATGCTCAACAACTTTTGCCTGTAAAGAATGAAAAGCTGTCACTCAAAATTTGGAAAATTGTAAATTACCAAAAAATCTCTAGTTATGAAATAACCAAGTTATCTCTTATTAATTTTCATTTGGAGAAAATCTCAACCAAAATTTGTAAAGACTCTTTTACCCTAAGGAGACCTGGATTTCATTTTAATATGAAAGTGCATAGTGCTAAAACTCTACCATACCATTACATACTCAACCATTAGACCACATGTATACAATAAAGTCTTAACAGCTGATTGTTACCAATGAAGGATATCGCTCGTCTTTTTTCTCTTGCTATGGAGAATGATGTAGTTATAAAAAAAAATCATGAGAATTTTATCAAAATTACAGTCAAGATTCAATGAAATGTAACTGACTTTCAATGCACAGAATAATAATCAAACCTGTTGCTTTTAAATTCATGGATTATCACCATAACTATTACAATTCAATATATAGTTTTACACACGATAATTAAGTAATTAATCAATTAAGTAAATCTAATCAAATATATAATAATTAAACTGCCTTCTCTCATTCCAGATATAAAAATAATGTTATAATGAGCAATATATATCCATGCATATATTTCATAATAAAAGAAAATAATAAATCAAAACATGCCAGACAAAATTTTCTGTGAAGATGTCAAAATCATTCCTAAACAAGAGCTCCCGCAGAGCAGGGTATCTCCTTGCAATGTAGAAAATCAGTAAATTCAAGTTTTTTCTTTTGAGGTCCAGTAGTGACTATGACCTTTGACCCCAAAATCAATAGTACTCTTCCTCTCTTGATAACAAAGCTACATGTGATGATCAAATCAATCAACAAAAAATGTGGCGTGTAGATTATCTACAAGCATTTTCTATGAATTCAGTCCCATGGTGACCTTGACCTTCGAACCCCTAAAATCAATAGGGTTATTCCTCTCTCGATAAGAAAGCTACATGTGAAATATTATCAAATCAATCGAGTAAAATAGATGGCTTGTAGAGTGTCTACAGGGTTACACACACATACAAACGGTCCCATTACTACATGTATATCCCCTCTCACAATGAATTGCAAGGGGATAATAAATTGATTATACTTTGTCCTGATTAAATTCTTCACTAATTAACACAAGCTAAGTAGACAGAGTAATCACCTTGGCTAGCAGGGTATCATCATCATCCTCGGGGGGATTCTCTTCTGTCAGGGACTTAATCAATGTGGCAATAGACTTCTTCAGAACATATTCCTGTAAAAACAGTCACCTCAGTAAAATCTATTCAAATAGATAGCTAAATCAAGTTGATAATTATTCTTTAAAACATGAAAACATATTGTCCTTAGCTTTTCCAATTCAGTGTTTTCAAAGTCCAAGAATAATTTCACAAGTTTGGTAGACGGCTATACTGCTTTATAATAAAATCAGGCACAAAATATTTCTTAACAATTCATAGTAGTAAAAGAGATTTAAATAGTTGCATTCTCACTATAATATAAACCCATTTGGCCCCTGCCTTAAAATCAGAAATCCTGGTCCAAGGGTAGAGAACTTATTTTGGTAGACAGCTGCATGCTTTTTATAATCATGCATGCATTATATCGGCATGACACACAGATGTCATTAAATGAAAAAGATATTTAAATATTTGATGCATTTTCACTACACACCTAATTTGGGGCCCACCCTAGAAACAGACCCTTCACCTGACAGCCATTAATTCTAAAATTGTGGAACCCACATTCTATTCCAAAACATACAGTATTTCTTCAAGTTGTGGTGGGTAGAGAAGATTCTTAAAATCAAAGCATTTTCATTATATGCACCACAAGGCCCAACCTTAGCATCAAACATCTGATCCAGGAACAATTTATGTATTTCACAATTCTGGTAAAGGCATCCTTGCTCACCATGACTAAATACATACTTTGTTTGCTAGATGTCATCAATGAGTAAAGAAAAAAAATGTTTCAAGATTGCATAAATATATATATTAATTCAATGTGGATCATGCGTACTTAGTCATCGCTGGAGATATATATATATATATATAGTTTTTGCACTAGCACCAAATTCTCTTACTCAGGGGCCTTGATTTTAACCATTTTAGTAGAAGCTTCTCTCTCCCTTCTTAGTAAGTACTTAGTTTCATTGCTTGATGTCCAGAATTCAGGAATAAGATTTTAAAGAAGTTAAACATTTTCACTATGTGAGCCACAAAGCCCCGCCATTGCACCTGACCCCCAGATCCAGATGCGATAAATCACTATTTGCTAGACATTTTTACTCATCATGACTGTATACACACAATCTGTCTGCAATGTGTCTCTGATTAAAGAAGATCTCTAAAGATTGCATCACTTTTTAAGGGTTTGACATGGCCCCTGGGATGCAGTGACCACGAAAATTCACAATTTTAATTCCCTCTTAGTAACCTAACAATCGTCTATACCAAATTTGATTAAAAATGGTGAAGTTTTTTGGGAGCAGAAATTGATTATGTTCACACGAAAGACGCCAACAAATCCATAGCAAAAGGTCACCCGAGTGACTCAGGTGACCTAAAAATGTTAATCCCTATAAATAGAACATTTTGTCCAAAATATACATTGTGAAAAGTTCTTTCGCTTCAAGTAGTTGAATTATTCCTCTGATTGATGATGAAACGAAGTAGAAAAATATAAATCCATGAAATCTACATTATTTCAATGCAATTAATGGACCTATGAAATATAAGTATATTATGGAACTATAACTTCCTAGCAACAGATATTCTTACCTCTTTCATATCACAGTTGTGGAATTTGCCCACTCTAAGAATGTGGTTGATGTAGTCGCACACTTTGTTGTCAAACACAATGGCTTGGTTTCTTTGGTTACCCTAAACACGTGAAGGAATAAAAAGAACAGTTAATAAACAAATCTTATTTTATCATTATAAAATGTCAAAAATCATATCTTCCATAAATTTTCTTTTACTGCAAAATAGAAAAAAATAAAATAAAAATACAAACACATATGTATCAAACATTTTCGTTATAAAGCACGTCAACTTTCTTCTACTCCGATTCGAACACACAACACTTGAATAACATTTCAGCATATCCTATATTTTCATTTGAGACAAGCTTTGTTCACAGTCAATAAATTCTGTACAATATACACACTTACAGAGGTGAATTCCACTAATGTGTCAAACAGCTGAACGACTAGAGGCATGGACTTGTCATTGATGTTGGAGTATAAGATGTTGAGGAATTTTGTGGTTTCTCCTACCAGGTTGACAGACTTGATGTTGTCTGGTTGCTCACGTAGGTAATTCTGTAAAGACAGGATACTGCATTATGTACCAATTCACATAAAACAAACAGGTGTACTAATAAAATTCAGGTTCCTTAATCTTCGCTTCATTCAGTCATCATCTTACATTCACTCATCCCTCTCAAAACATACACAGGCTAAAGATGTTGATTTCACACTTAATATATGACATATCAACAGCACAACTTCCAAGTTTGTACCTGAATCTCATTATGCTGGTTGTCACACATCAATCCCAGAATCCTAAGCACCAGTTCTATGTAGCCGTCATCTTTGAACTCTAGTTCACCAGACATACCCATGGCTGCATCCATCAGTTCCTTCAGTTCTTCCTCATCCACATTCTGTTTGTAATAAATAAGACTCCTCACTATCTTCATCAGACTTAACCAGAAAAGCAACTCATCACATTGGCAAAGCGTATACATATAGAGTAGCCTGTGTTTAGAACAAAGTCAGATACAACGAAATGCCCAAATATATTGCAACAATTATCATGTCAATGGATGAAAAAAAAACCCACACACTGCTGACTTTGTGACATGACCACTATCTGCCTCTGCCACAAAACTTTTTGCACACTCTGACAGTTTCAACATTGATAATATGAAGATTCAATAAGATATTTAAAACGTTTCCGTAATTTGAAATTCAGCATGTCAAAGTGTACTTCCTATATCAATATATACATGTGGAATGAGCTGATCCTCCAATCATTGGTAGTAACAGATACCTCGAATGACGAATATAATGATTCCCACCTTCCCTGCGTTACATTGTAAATGGAGTCCAATGTACAATCATTGTTTGGTCACCATGTTGCAGTACTATATTTTTTCCAAAATTTGACATGATCGAGAGGATACAGAATAAAATCAATGTGTTTCAAAACTATGATTAACAGCAAATCAGACAGATGTTTTGGCATCTTCATCTTTATTTTTTCTATATACTGTATAACAGGTACTTCTGCAGGTGGAAATTTTTGCTATCCGATTCCTAAAAGGTAACAAACTATATTCTGCATTTCCAATTATTTCTGCGGATGCATTGTATCTATCTATACATATATGTATCAATATATATTTTTTGCAATTTTTATTTTTGCAGATTTTTCCTAGTGACCTGCAAAAAAATGGGCAACTGCAGAAAGTACTGGTTATATGGTATATAAGACAGAAAATTGATAGTCAAGGCCGACTTACCTCGATGACAACCTCAGGATTCTCCATAGGTGCTACCTTGGACTTTGGGTTGGCAAAGCCATTTAGCTGAAGACTAGATTTGTTGACTCCATTCATCATTGAGGGTGGCTTCAATAGACCGCTACCAAGTGCTGATTTACCTTGGCTAAGCTTGGACTGCGAGCCCATACGAGAACCCAGAAGAGCTCGCGATCCCATGCGAGAGCCAGGGGAGGACCCAGCCTTTTGAAATGAAATAATGAATGTGTTATGGTGAACGTTTCTCATTTCTCTCTCTCTTTTTGTTGTTGACATTTTTAAGATATTTTTTCATGGCTTTTCTCACAACTGATGATACCCAAGTTTAATGTTTAAAAGTAAAACACTAATAATAAAGGTCTACAAGATAACACAGCATCACCTGATGGGATTAATGTTTAAAATTAAAACACTAATAATAAAGGTCTACAAGATAACACAGCATCACCTGATGGGATTAATGTTTAAAATTAAAACACTAATAATAAAGGTCTACAAGATAACACAGCATCACCTGATGGGATTAATGTTTAAAAGTAAAACACTAATAATAAAGGTCCACAAGATAACACAGCATCACCTGATGGGATTAATGTTTAAAAGTAAAACACTAATAATAAAGGTCCACAAGATAACACAGCATCACCTGATGGGATTAATGTTTAAAAGTAAAACACTAATAATAAAGGTCTACAAAATAACACAGCATCACCTGATGGGATTCTGACAGACAAACAAGTGGACAACAGAGCGACAAATAAACAGATGTCTAACCTTGAGATTGGCCATAGATCTCTTTGCCATTGACAGCATAGATCCCAGCTGATTTGCCCTCATGATCTCCTAAAAATAGATCAACATAAGTTCTTAATAAGTTGACACTCCATAATTACTGTAGGTGCATATCACAAGTATATTTTTAGTTTAACATCTGACTGAGTTTGCAGAATCCATAATCATAGTAATTCTAGAACTCAATGCTGGTCTCCATATCGTTAGTAATTAGTGGACTCAATGTCGGAGTTTGTTGGTTTAAATATTCATAGTTACTATACATTTTAAAACTCTCCACTAAGCGACCTTGTCGGTTTCCATATTTATAGCTATTGTACGACCTACCGTCTCAGCAAACTCACCTGTTTCCACAATTTAAAAATTCTACAACTCCAGAAGTCTCGGCAAACTTATCAGTTTCTTCATTAATTCTGACAAACTGTGATAGCAAACTTGCCTGTTTCTGTGTTTATAGTTATAATTTCTATGACCTACCGCCTGAGCAAGCTTGCCGGTTTCCATGGCTTTCCTGAGCGCCCTGGCTTGTTGCATGGCCTCCTCCACTTTGGCTTGATGCATGGCATTTAGAAGTCGCCTGGTATAAACAAAACATTACTGTAATGGACGGGTCATATACTTTACTTTTTCATAATTCATAATCAAACTTTCTTTAAGAAGAAAATCATCTTACGATTCAGTAGACCTTAACATTAACACCCTCTAATTGTGCATTTAACCTTTGATTCTAGAAGGAGCTAGCATCTAATGCCATTCTACTATAAAGCTGCAGACTATACAGGAGGCAAGACAGACAAAACAATTCCTATTCAACTCCAATTTGTTTCCACAAACAACAAAAAGCAGTTCATATTTACAAAATACTTGAAATGTCTATGCACAAAACAAACATTAATTTGGCATTTGGGGCAAAACTCAGCTATACAAGATAGACAGGGCGAAATATGAAATGCACTATCCTGCTGAGTGAAACTGAGTAAACGATATAAGAACAAGTTAATATTCAAGATGTTAAATGCTAAGGGCCAAATCGGTTTGTGCCGACTGGCGTGCTTAACAACTCAGTGACTATACGCTATACTACAAGAGCCAGAAGTTGAGATGGGATGAACTAGAGCATATAGATCTGCATGACTTGGCTGCCAAACACCGGTTACGTGATGAAGAATTCCGATTTAACTCCAAATTTGTTTGCTGGTGATACACATTAACTTATTTGTTCCCTTACTGTATCATCTTTCTAAAAGGAGAGTAGCAAGTTTTCTTTTTCTTCATTAGCTAAACAACTTACTTCTCTCTGGTAGCCAAAGCAGACATGTGCATACGATTCTTAATCGCAAAGAAGAACGTCTCCTCTCTGGTCCCTGTGAAGTAGGCAATAAGGCTGTTCTGTTGGAAGAAAACAGAGCATAAAAATTAAAATAATTCTCAAGGTGCTTTTGCTGTATTGTGCTACAAACAAACCCACTAATGAGTACATCAAGACTCAAGAGACTGACAGATTGGGACATCAAAATGAACATGTTATTTTTCTTGGTGCCATTGTGGATTAACTTTTATGATGCACTCTTTCAACTAATGTTGCATTTCAAGATCCATTATGGCATGACTTAACAACTGCAAGATAAATAACATTTAAAACCATGCAATGCTGAAAGTGGATATCTTTTACCGGTTTATCATTATTTTAACACACACAAATATTTAAATATTTCCTTTACCTGGACATATTCATTGCCGTTAAACAGAAGGCTGGCTAAGAATCCAAGAGTCTCTCGAACAACACTGTCCTGTGAACTATTAAGGTGGTCCAGCGTGCTGGTCACCACCTGGAAATAGTTTAGCGCATTCTGGACATCCTCAATTGCCTTCAGCTGCCTGGAAAAAAAACCAGCAATTCGAAATGAATAACAATCCATAATGGCAAAAGCATGACATTGAATGAACCATGAAAAGTGCCTGCATGATGTTACAAGTTCATAAATGAATAAGAGTCATATATATACATTATCTTGAGAGCGACATCAAAATATGTTCAGATTAAAAAATGTGAACTGTTGAATTTCCAGCACAGGTTTAGTATACATATAAAATTTATATGCAATCATTGGAGTAGCGTGCATAATGTGTGGCAAAATTTTGAAGCCAAAGGTTGAATTCGAAGTGCTAGATGCAAAAATGAGAGAGATGGACATCCCACAAGGTAGGTAGGGGGTGTTCCTTAAAAAAATTGTCATAAAATAAATACTTCATTTTTTTGCCGTCCAAGAGCACAAAATAAACATTCAGAGATTTGTGCATCTTAATTCTGTAAGAATCCTGAGAGAGATAGAAAATAATATCTTATTAAAAACTACATTTATTCAATACTATATTCATATTGTGTTCAACAATAAAATACTAAGTCTGACACCTATTTTTAACAAAATAAATTTAATTATTAGCAATTTCTTTTCAATTTCTAAAAAAGATATCAAATTTCTTTTGGTAATTTTTTTTTAACATGCTGGTTCCCACTTTAATGCACTAACTGCATGCCTTGCATTTAAATAAAATAAAAAGCATGACAATACTGCTAATTTACTAGTCCATGCTAGAAATAATCTCTGAACTAATTGCAAAAAGTATTCATCAAGAGATAAATCAAAGCAATTGCATTTCAAAAAACAAGGTGAGCTTAACAAGAGGTCTACGAGTCAGGATGCCCTCCTTAGAAATAACTTTTGACTCCTTTGTACAGCCCTAGAGAGACTTAGCCAATAGCTGTGATTAAGAATTTTCACTGAATCTATATATAATGTTAATTTGCTTGTTAAATATTTTGAAAAATTCAACTCATATTGATATATTTAAATTGTTTCATTATTCCCTCAAAGTACAGTGAGCGACAAAAAAATGAAATACACACTTTAATAAAAAAAAAATTGTCTTAATTGGATGTCACAAGTTAACTGCCCAGATAATTAACTTCATGCATGAGAATCAGATCCTGTTAGCAATTATCTTTTATCAGGATCTCCAAATGTGAATTCACAGACACAGAAAAAGAACTAGTTTATTAGAAAATTCTTTTATGAAAATGATTGAACCAACATTCCATCATATTAAAAAACTAAAATTCTATAGCAGTGAACTAACATGACAACATTAAAAAGTGTACGCTACCCTCTCCTAAGCTTCTCACTAGGAAAACAATTCACCTCGTTAGAACTAAAGTACAATTTACTCAATATGATCATTTTTACTCTACCATGAAAAAAAAATATCATACAATGTTAATTACAAAAGTGACACAATGAAAATTATACTTTTTGGGGGACATTTCTATAAATTTTCTTGAAGACTCATTGCTACCACAATATTAATAATATAGCTTTAAATTACTTCACCTTAAAAAAAAAGATAATTTAATAGAAAAAGTATTCTAGACAGTAACAATTATAACTCCTCTAAGTATCATTTTCAAAATGTATAAAATCAAACATGACATGAACATAGAGACTGATTATGGAAGTTTTTAAATTAAAAAAATCTAATTTCAAAATAACTGTTCATAGATTTTTAAAAACTTCCTTGCCCCTTCTAATAATGGCAGTTTCAAAACGTGTATCTCGTTTGGCAAATTTGAGTTATCTTTCTTCGTTTGCAGTTGTTTATTGATTTAATGCATACACAAATCTCTCCATAAATTTAATCAGCTCTACAACTTGCTACTCATCAAACCTTTCTTTTGGGGAAACTGAATAAATACAAACTGTAATCTTTTGCACTCTTGTCAACACACACATACAAACACACAAACAGGAACGAAAACACAACTTTCCTGGCAGAGGTACATTAATATGAACATTGGATCTTCCAGAATTTTCCAAATGATCCAAAAACATGTCTCCTAAAATTCCTTTACCTCCGATGAGACGATGACTCTGACTCCCAGTCCTCCGGAAGCTTTACAATCTCATTGTGAATCAGACCTCGAAGAAGTTGTAGACATTTAACATCTAGGTCAACCTGTTCCAACTTCTCCTTCTCATTCAAATGTGAACGAGACAGTTGAGAAGAAATCCTACAAAAATTAGAGAATGATGTATTCACTTTTAACAGCAAAAATGAGTTGACAATAAAGAATAAAGACAAACATATGCTATCTCACCGTTGTTTTACAATACATCACAAGCCCACTGAACAATTCTTACTACCGCATAAGTGGAATTTTTAGCGAGATATAAATTTTGCTATTTTGCCATAAAAATGGGTATATATTTTAACGAGAGCCAAATTTAGCGACTTTATAACGCCAGGAAAGGTAACTATTACCTCCGATGTGGAATAAATTGTTAGCGATATTCAATTTTAGTGACCTCATCACTCTCGCCAATAACACCAAAATTAAATCCTCATTAAAAAATCTGCTTATACCGTATGTTGTAAAAACATCGAACCAATAATTTTTTTTACATCAAAAATTTATTGAGAATCAAACATGGTTGACTGATGAACCTTTGCATAATACCGATATTCATTTTATAATAATGACTTTGCAAGAAGAGTCTGTTATATAAGCATAAATAAAATCTAAAAATTATGCTGAATCTGACTTACACAGGCCTTTTTTGTGAAACTTCTACATCTTTTGTTTTATTGCATTTTATATTTCTTTACTTAAAAGTAAAATAAAAAAATACAATCTTTAATAAAATGTTTCATTAGTTTGCAACAAGAAGGTGAAAGGAACAAGGTATCATTTTAAATTAGTGAAAATTGTTTTCATTCAAAATTACTTCTAAATTTTCATTTTGATTAAATTGATGCTAGGCATATATGGACTGCTGCTGAACTAAATCTAATCTTCATTCTCTGAAAGTGAATCATACTGAAGACATGAAATTCAATCTGATGAAAATCAGATCCTCGATCCGCTCCTCTTTCTTCATCTTGTTGCTACACGAGGAGATGGAAGAAAGTGGAGCGGACCGAGGATCTGATTTTAATCAGATTGACATGAAATTATACTCATAAGATAATTTTACAGACTGCAGGTCCAAACTGAAGATTTACTTTCAGTTATCAGATAATCTTTCAGGACCAATTTTACAATAAAATTTGAAGAAAAAAATATAATATGAAAAGATCCGTGTTTATCCTTATAGATAATATCTCATACATGTAAATGTATCTACATATCTCATCTAAAATACATGTATTTTCAAAATTGTCTTGTAATTAAAACTTCATTTGACCAAACAGATGGATCTTTATGACTTCCTATGACTTGGTAGTGAAATATAAAATGCCTAATGCTTTTTTGTGTAGTTGATTAGGGCTGTTCCATTAAAACATATGAGGTACCCGGGGACGGCAATTAAAAAAAAATCTATGGGTGCTTGTCATTGGTAGAAAATTGCATATATGGTGGGTACCCACTGCCAGAAAACTGCATCTGTGGGTGGTTGTTTTGATAAAATCTTTATTTTCTACCGAAACTGAGAGGAATGCAACAAGGGAAGGGAAGGGTTGAAAGTAGAATGTGAAACAAATGCCGTTTTCTGTCTTCATTTTATCTCGGTCGATGAGGTTCCGCGATCCGGTTATCGTTTCCAGTTTGACTCTAAAATTATAGCGACCGGAAGTTAGGATTATCTCCCTTGTCCAAAACGGAAAACGAAACGTGCTCGTGGTCCATTGAAACGGTTTTTGATTTTTTCTAGCTGCAATAATGTAGCCCTATCCAATTTTTTTTATTCTGACGTTTTCGGGATGAGGCTACAATTCCATAGGATCTCTGTAATGGTGCAAAATAATTTTAAGAATAACCGATAATAAACTCTGCACTGTGTATTAGTCCCAAATGTTGTTTACACCAAAAGGAGTACCAACTTTGTGCTCGGGCATGTCTAATAAAGGTGTTTTTCATTAAATATATTGTACAGCATGCAGAATTCTTCGTCTGCTCCGCCATTCTTGTTATCGAGAAATCTCGTAGGTGGATCTAATGAAAAAGCAAAACATTGACAATCGGCGCGAAAATGTAGTTACTTGAGTCACTTCGACAAAGAAAGGAAAATCATATTGCTGCAGAAAGAATTTACACTCTGCTGTTCGGTTTTTAACTTGATATTAAATTCAAACCTTTTCAATACCGACGAAATAGCTTTCGCCTCCATACTTGTCCATTAATGTAAATACTACTTTATATGACATATGCAAATGACTTGACAATCGGAAGTTGAAACTTCAGTACATCAAACATGGCGCACAAATATGAATCGAGAAATTGGAATTTATCGAAATTGTTGAAAACGGTAGAATAGAGCCTCACAAATCTTAAGTTGCAGGTTGTAAATTTATATATTGACTAAGAAACATAGAATATCATTTTATTTATGTAAAGAGACACATTTTCTTGTTTTTTAATACTCAAAATACTAGTCAATTTAAAAACTTTTAATAGTTGTTTTTGAACATTTACAATACTAGACTTTTTATGAACAGGTAGACTTATAAAATTAATTTAGTTCATCATGTTTAAGAAAGACAGTCTTGATAAAATAAATTGATGGTTATGATCAAGATTCATTGATGGCCAGTTATTTGAATGGTGATGACACCCAAGATACTCTTCTTTTTACTATCATGCTTGGGAACATCTGAAAATAGACCTCTATTCAGGGGTTATAAATAGTCATTCATACATATTGAATTTAAAGAAAAAGTGTATTTCAAATTTATTTCACTTCTATGGATGGTGCCGCACTATCTAAAATTGCTTCTGTGAGTGGTCCCTCATTACATTTTTATGCTTCTATGGGTGGTTACCCAAATTTTAAAGTGCCTTCCCTGGGTACCTCATATGTTTTAATGGAACAGCCCTTACCAATAATTGTAATACCTGTAGTATAGATCATCTGCATTGTACAATCTTGTAAAAATTGTTTCAAATCATGACAAATTGTCTACTTGAGGACTTTTCAACTTCATTGAGCACTATACTGCTTACCACAGTAACACTATTCAGCAAGTGCCATGTGAACAAACAGTTTACTGAGAAGGGATAGCTCTAGCCCCAGATGGGAACCCTGAATGATACGAGTTTGTGAAGGGATTGTATGAAAGTTCTCCAGTTTGTAACCTGAATTGACTGCTGGACATAAAGGCACATTATGAAAAGATTGGCTTGACAGTAGGTGACTTACATGAGTTGTTTAATAAGTTTCTCGCTCAGCTTAAATTTTTTAATGGGGTCTTTCTTTGTGCTGTCAATGAAACACCTCAGGTGTTCCTGGAATTCATGGCCTAGGGGTAGCTCTTCATCCCCACCCAGCTCCGAATATTCTGTAAAACAGGCAGTCATATTTTATCAATGTAAAACATGCAGTCGTGATATTCATGTTGATATACGTGCAGTCATTCATTCAAAAATCACCATGTAGGTCAGACATATAATAAAAATGATGATTCTAGAAAGCTTAGCATGTTAGTGTTAAGACATTATAGTATATGTAATAAATACACCAGAATTCCAATTATCCGGAGCCAAATTCCAATTATCCGGAGCCAAATTCTACAGCAAGTGTCTGTGGAAGGAATATCTTCAAAATCAAATTCCCTGACCACATGCAAGAACCATTATATTGACTAGTGTATGAAGAGGATGGCTAATTCCGATTGATAATTGAAAATAATCAAATATTTGAAGAATGATTAGATATTGAATTATAAAATACAACTCCATAGCATATCATAACTATTATGCATGTATGCAGATATACTTGTAATTCATTGTAAATGCTTTCCATGTTTTAACACATGAAGTAAACAGCAATTTAGTCTGTAGCAGATTAATGTTATAAAACTTGCAATAATAATTTTGATAAAATGTAAAAGATGTCTACAGATGGAAATTAAATTACTGGTATAAGCACACACCAGTATCATGAATCATTTTCACCAGAAATGGTTGGTTTTGAATCAGGTGTATTGTTAATTCATTGCAAGTGGAAAAAATAAATGCTCTTAACATATTTTTCTCTCTCTTTTATTTGCATACATACACATAACAAAACAAATCTTAAATATTAGATTTTTCATGAAAGTATTTAAATCATAATGCATCGCACATTATAATGTTCGTAATAAATAATTAAACGTAAATGATAAATGAATGCTACAAAAAAGTGTACTATGAAATTCATGTAATAATTAAATAAATTGATACTAAATAAATAAATACATATTATATGTATATAAATTATATATGAAAGCAGTACAAATTATTAGAATCAAACATATATGTAATAATGTACTAAATAAATTGATCTAATGTATAAATGATGATCTTAACATATTAAATATATCATGTTTTGACCAGTGATTTTTTTTTTTTTCAAACTACCACCCTTCCTTTTGAATTGGGAAAAATTAGCGGCATTTTCCTCAAACTGGGAAAAATCATTCATATAGTAAATCAAAATGGTAAAGATGCATAAAATAATAACAAATGTTTTTGTTTGAGGTTTATTTCAGATCTGATTTAAAATCATAAAATAAATCATTATTTAACATTTAATTTAATTCAAATATGTATAAATATTATTAATTTTTCTAAGAATTACTTATTGTCTAATTTGATAAATAAATAATAATTTACTAGCATTTGTACCCATAATCTTGTAAATATCATATTAATAATCAAGTTTCCAGAATGTCTCTTCAGTGTTTGTATTTTTCGGATTTTAGTAAAATCCTATACTGTTAGCCACTTACTGTTATTAGCCTGACCCTACATATAATGCGATCAAACTGAAAGTGTCAACAAAATGGCTTAATGTGTATCTGGAAACTATACTAAGCTGCATATCTGCTAATATGGATGCTTCCATTGTTTTACATATTCTTTACAAAACCTATTGCATGTGCAGGGGTTTGGAGTATAAAACTGAAGGAAAAGAAACATATTTATTCTTTGTCAGCAATATACAGTAACTTTTTGTTTAAAATGGCCTAATTTCACTAGATTTGAAATTGGGAAAAACATATATATAATTGGGAAAAAACAGCTAATTTTTGTGAGGGGAAACAGCCGAATATCGGTGGCATTTTGGCCCCAAAAAAATCACTGTTGACAATGCCTTAGAATTTTTTAAAATAATATATGTATTTTAAATCTGTTTCAAATCTTATCAATACTGACCTACACAGAGGGAAAATCCTATAAATACTGACCCAGATCAGAGTGAAAAATTAAAATTACTGACCCAGATCAGAGAGAAATCCTAAAATCACTGACCCTGATCAGAAGGAAATTCTATAAATACTGACCCAGATCAGAAAGAAATCCTATAAATACTGACCTAAATCAAAGGGAAATCCTATAAACACTGATCCTGATAGTAGGGAAATCCTATAAATACTGACCTAGATCAGAGGGAAATCCTATAAATACTGACCTAGATCAGAAGGAAATCCTATAAATACTTATCCAAATAATAGGGAAATCCTACAAATACTGACCCAGATTAGGGTGAAATTCTATAAATACTGACCTAGATCAGAGGGAAATTCTATAAATACTGACCTAGATCAGAGTCAAATCCTGTCTGTGCCTCTACGGTGTTGGGACCACCATAAGCCACCTTCATATTTACTGCAAACACATTCAGCTGCTTGTTGATTTCTTCCTCCATCTCATAATATTCCTCATAGACCTGTAGACAAGGTCAAACAATAGTATTATTCAGTGTGAAATAAAATACAGAGTGAAGTAAACCTATGCCTCTACTAATAAGGCCCCTCCGAATAAGTTTCACTTGCCCATAAAGTTTGAACAAGTTGACCCAGCCAATAATATGCACCGATACCAGTTATTACGATTTTCAAATCAGCGTCAAGTTTTATTGAGACACTTTGCAGAAAATCTCGTCTTGTGCAATGCGAAATTGACATCTGATTTAAGGTGGCATCTCAATATCGGTACATAGCATGTTGAGATTCATCCGAGTCGCACACAAAATAACATTCAATGCTTTCTATATTTCAAACCCACTATCCAAATATTGCATGCACTTGAGATATTTTTCTACCTTTACTTCTTATAAATTAATTATGTATATCATTTTTCTGAAAGACCTTTCAGTTTCTGACAAAATTTAGGTCTCAGAAATTTATCTTCATGGATTCTTCAGATAACTGATTACCAATATAATTCAAACATTTGTAAACAAACTACGTAAAATTTACATTTGTTTGTGATGTCACAAATGGCATAGAAAAACAGTGTAATAATTAGAATTTATGTAATGGGTGATATCCACTGGATAAAGGAGTAAATATGAGATAAAGCGATATATTTTTTGGGTTGCAACACACCTTTACCTAAAGCTGCATCATCTGACCAAGTTTGATGGTCCTAAGTCTCACAGCGTACAAGGTATATTATAAACATGATTTGAGTATATATAGCCATAAAATTATAGAAGAGGACCACAGTGCCCTATTTTTTTTTAGTCAAGACACACATTCCCCTAAAAGATGCATCAACTGATGATGTTTGATTGCCCTAGGCCTTAGAGTGTTGTAAAAGATATGACCTGGATATGAAAAAGCTAACAGATAAGACAGGAGAGCATATAGCATATAAAAAGATGGGTGCATAAAAAATTATAAGTTTTGCTTTGATTGATATTACTGGAATTCTCGATAGGATCATAGAGATACAGTGGATGACTAGACTATATAGCTTTAAACTTCCTTGCAAGGAGAAAATCAATATTGCTAAAATTCTCCAGGTTAGCTTAAGGTAACTCCATACTCGCAGTTTTATCTGATACAAGTATAAAATGTGTATTTATTTCCATTCATTAGAGTTAAAACTAACAAATTATCAAATGAAATACATAGGTCATCACACTTTTTAAGATGTGAGAATCATATATCACCATCAGAAAATTACAATTTTCGTTAAAATTTCAAACAAACTGGTTATGAGGATATAGTAGCATTTCAATTTCATGAAACTGTATCTTCACAAAAATATGCAAAATGTCTGTAAAAAATAAAGGAAATCTATCGCATAATAGATTTGATAAAGAAATCAATAGAAACAGAGTAATTGCCCTTAGGTTTCAATATTTTGAAACGTATCATTGATTATTCATCTATAACTTAGACTTTTGAAATATTTTATTTTAAAGATTTTTTTTACAATAACTATAGGAAAAGACTCCAATAAAATTTATGTTCTTATCATGCATAAGTCTAAATAAATCATTGATTTTGCAAAATCTGATGACATCACAGGAGGGTGGAATTACTTTAACTGGATCTCTGAGTGGAAAACAGTGAGAATATCAAGATCCTAGGACTTTGCATACCTTTCTGGCATCACTTCTGACATCTTGGGAAGCAATTCCTCCACCATATTTTTCCTGGAATTCTTCCATATACTGCAAGAATTATTGAATGAAATTCATGGATGTTGAAAATATTTTCAAAAAAGATAACTTACAAATTATTAAAAAGGTGATTATACGAGTGTTGCAAACTTAGCTGTAAATGAAGGTGTAAATTCTGCATGTTATAATTTGGACTGAATAGATTTAATATTCCTTAACCTTGGCTTCATTTTAATGATATATTAGCAAGACTTGTCAATTATCTAAGTAAAATTGTTAGACAATCATTAAGTCTCGTAAAACTGTTTCCAACAGGTCTAAGTTATTCAGTTAGAAAATCATTATGTATTAGTGCATCACAATTGAAACAAATCATTTGTAACAAACATCAATCAATTCTTTTTTTTATAAAAATATTAAATTGTTTAACATCATTTTCAAAATCCAACTGGGTTCGAGGACAACAGCTGTTTTTGTTTGACAAGAGGATGGATCTGTTGCTTGAAGCTGAGAGCAACTAATCAGTTCAAGGGTCAAACAAAAACAGCTGTTGTCCGAGGACACAGTCATAACTGTTTTGTTATACACCTTATTCTTTTCAGGTCGTTTTTTCCAACTGCACATTGTTTGTTGACTTTGAACTTTCAACAGGACAGTGTGATTGCATACATTTATCACTGTATCCACTTGATTAAAGGAAAACATACCTAATTAATTTTTCATGTAATATATTCTATATTAATTTTCATCATCAGTTAAATCAGTGAACCTCGTCATTATGTAAACAAATCAGCAGACCAAGAATCATGTGACTTGCATAGCCAATAGAAATAGGGCAGACTATTGCCCATCCAACAGTTCATAAACTGTGACAGGTCAATACACCACGAGTGTGAGAGTTGATTTACCCGTTAAAATGTTGTCTCCTAATCGTATTAATTTTACATTGGAAATTTATTTTTAGGTGTATAACAACTCCAATTATTACAAGAGCTGCTTCACAAAATTCACAAAACATCTTCTATTATTACAAGAGCGCTTCACAAAATTCACAAAACATCTTCTATTATTATCACAAGACAAGAAAATCAGCACGTTTCATTATACACCAATACCTGCAGGATCTTAAGCTGTAAGGAAAGATTTAAAAATAAACCTACAGGAAAACTTCTCAGACATCAAATATCACACATATAGAAAAAAACAGCAATAGATATAGAACTCAGCAGCTATTAAATTATTGTTTGTTTCAATAACTCTGATTACAAATCGATTTTTTGTGAAATTTCTTCCATTCCAAAATTTTTCTCCTTCATAACCGTTAACTACTGTACACTTCAATGTGAATTAAATATACGTTGGTGGTTTCATTTTCTCAAAATTTAATACAGTTTTGGATTAAATAAAATAAAAAAAAATTCATAATTTTTCAACACCCCCCCCCCCCCCCCCAAACCCCAATGCATTAAATCCTGACAATCAACTCTACAGATTACAGGAGGGTTCCTCTTTTTGTTGTATTTTCCGTAGACTATGTACCTATCTCCAGGAATTTCTGTGATTACTTAGCTTTAGCGGATCTACTAACCCTAACAGGTAGTGTGGATGCTGATAAAAGTGAAGTCATGCAGGACACTAAGTTCTTCATCTGTCGCTCTATGCAGATCATTGGGGCCACCACCTCCATGAAATCCTTTAAAAAAAATAATTATAATACAGTTGTCTCCGTACATTGTAAAGCGGACAGAAAACAGATTCCATAGGCAAAAGGTAATTTCGTTCTTCAAAACACCATAGTATCATGTAAATTGCCTATATTGTGAATTTAAAGAATTACAGTAACAAATTTAAATCTTGACATATGCTCCTAAACCTGACCTGCAATAAAGCTAATAGTTACAACCATTGCAAGATTTGTATAAATGGACCCCCTCCCCCCCAAAAAAATATGCTTCTAATATTTGAAAATAAAAATTACAGACTTAGATTTAAAATCTGAAATATATTGATGCATATGCATTTCTAAGCAGTCATAGTCTGATGCTGAACTGGATGGACAGATTTCACAAGAACTGGTAAAACAAATCACTCTGTATATAGATCCATAAACTTAGGAGACTCTCCATTCCAAATGCAAGTCATTTACATTGTGCACAGTTTCCTTAAAACTGAAGACTGCCTTTCATCAACCATTATCTCTATCTGATCAAAATCTCCAAGCAAAGCCAAAAATGTGGAAAATTTGAAGTTGACATTGACATTGCTTTGACATTTCTTGGTCACAAAACTTCGACCTTTCAGTTCACCAATCATGAAGTCTCTATATTGATGAGTTTTAATGCTATAATCAAGGTTAAAGTTTCAGACAGATAAATAGGCAGACATACCAATTCTCCATCATGGAAAAAAAAAATCTGTTCTCACCTTGAATGCTGTGGCAAGTTTGTCCATATCTTCAGGTTCTTGGGGAAACACAGAGGAATCTGGCTGATAAAACGATCGACAGAAAATCTGTAATGAACAAAAATACAGAAAGTTATTTCAAAAAACATTTGGAAAAATAGTGCACCACTAAACGGGTGGACAACATGTCTGCATTTTACCATTTAAACCAAACTCTGATGCCAAACCCCAAATTTAAAACATGGACCCACAAATACAATTCAAACCTTTCCTTATGCCATGAAGATGTTCAGATTATGCCCATTTTCCTTCATCCCTTAGGGCATACCCCATGTTTGATACCCACATGCACAATTACAAGTTCTACTCTATCATGTCATCATCATACTGAATCAGTCATAGAGCACAGACAAAGACTGTGTTGACAGACATCAGTGCCATAGTATGCATAATACACTCACACATGGGACATACTCTGAATTAAATCAATCACAGACTTCTATGAGAATCAGAATTTTTCTTTTGAAAGGTATACCCCCCCCCCCCCCTTGTCTTGATGAGATACAGGCACATAATAATCCCTACCTGGAGGTATGCCCCGCACCATCACATGAATAATCCCTACCTCCCCGGAGGTAAGCCCCGCACCCTCTTTCTATGGGTCGGAGTATTGATGAGATACATCACATGAATAATCCCTACCTCCCCGGAGGTAAGCCCCGCCCCCTCTTTCTATGGGTCTGAGTATTGATGAGATACATGCATGTGAATAATCCCTACCTGGAGGAATGGCATGACACCCTCAAACAGGTAGTGGAGAGTCCCCCTTGTGGCTTCCTTCTTAGTGTCACCACGGTCACTGAAAAACAAGCATGGCAGTGAGCAACAGGACCATTATCAATCACTTTAAAACATCTACTGATCCTCTATAGCAGGGATCAATTTTGGAACTTATAATACAGAACTGCGTAAATCAATGCAACGACAGAATGACTAATCCTAAAATTTCTAATACTACATGATTGTAGATTATGTCATGTTTCAAGCTATATAAAGCATTACAGCTAACAGAGGTACTGTAGTTTCTACTCTTGTAATCTTGAGAATGAAAACATTTCAATACGACAATTAATCATTTAGAAGACTTATTAAGGATAGGCAGGACAGTAGCATGGGGGGGGGGGGGGGGGGGGGGGAATTGTCGATAAATTTTTCTCTATTTGCATGGTGAAACTATAGTATTGGTACTCTTCAATACAAATATACTGGCGAATTAAAGACGAATTTGACTTTGTTTCGCTTTTGGTCATCATAGAGTTATGGAAGAGTTACGTCCCTTGAACATCTGTGACAATTGATTAACATTGCATCATATGGTCCCATTAAACTTTCCCTTTGTACAGACTACAGAGAATGGATACCCTTTTAACAGCTTACCAGTAATGCTTATCAAGCTTTAAAAATCCCCCCCCCCCCCCCCCCCCCCCCCATACAAATCAGATGTATTCTAAATATGTCAACACCGTCAAAGGAAAATTGTTGAAAAGATTAAAGAAAAATAAGGGAAAATATGAGCCCCCCTCCCCAATAATCAAGCATCAAGCCCTTGTGATTTCCTAATTTGCTAAGGTCCGAATTTCGAAAGCCTCATCAATGTGACATTGTATATAATGTAACATAGTTTAGTGGGCTATGTCATAGCTAGTAAAGCATGGACAGCTACCATTATCATGTGGGGTCTCGGAGTCTCTGATACATACTTCAATGATGTGGTCAATGTCCTGCCCATCCTTAAATCAACGTAGCCAACAAATATGTAGTGATGTATTGGAAAAAAAAGTTCGAAAATGCAATATATGATTCCCTTGATTACAAGTGAAAAACAAAATCAACAGTAATTTCAATGAGCAGAAACTGCAGGCATGAGTTAATAGAAATTGTGACTGGGGGGTTAAAATCATGGGATTATGGGGAAAAGTAGACTTCAGCTGAAGCTTGTGGTATATATTAAGGCAAATCTAGCTATCAATATCAAAAAGATATACTCCCATCAGCTTCAGTATCTCATTTCACAAAACACATGTACAACCATCATGATTTTTTTATGGTTTAAGTTACTTACTGAAGATTAATCTTAATTGTTTCAAACAATCTAAAGTTATACTTTTCATAATTCTATTTACATCAACAAATACAACACATATTCTGACATATATTTAAAAGTTACATGCTCTTTATTAATTACTTTATATGCAGAGAGTTTTTTTGATCTAATGACAGATATGCTACATAAAAATCCAATCATTATGGATATGATTTTTGATAAAATCCAAGTATTACTTGCATGGCCCCAATAAAATTTACATTCTTATTATTACAATATGCTTATAAAGTAAATACTGTATGCTAAGTTTCCACATTGGAAATGTATATTTAAAAAATTGGAACAGGTTCTATAGAAGTCAATATACATTGTTATGTCATGTAATTAAAATTGTCAAATAAGAAAAGAAAAACTGTCTTGATGTTTTTTAATTGAAAACCTATAACTATTTCTACATTCCCTCTGAAGTTAGTAAGTTAGTGAACAAATGAAATACAGTTTCAATTTTGAGCTATAATTGCCTTGACACCTGAATTATTTCAAGCAATTACTATCAAAAGCTTACAAACTTTGCCTACATAAAATTTCTATATTCATTGTAATCAAAGCATCTGCACATTTATTGTCTGATCCAAGATGATAAATATAATTGTTAAAATCTGACGTCCATATAAATATTTGCAGTTTTTCCTTGTAGCAAAAAGAGTTCAGTGAAATTTAACAAACCTCCGAAAACTGAAATAAAATTTAAATAAAATTATATAGTAGTAGAATCCCTACAATTTGCATTGCATACAAAGGTTAAGGATTTCGACATTTACAACATTGATTACATACATTAATACAGTCACTGAAACAAAACAACTGAATATACAAGTGGGATGACATCAATGTAAACCTACAGAATGAATAGTTAGAAGATTGCCTGTTATAAATTTAATGCCTTGAGTTCCATCAAACCCCAAATTGCAGTGAATATTTTGCAACAAAGATGTTTAAATACAGGATGAAAAAATATATAACTTCTGATAATAATTTTTTTTAGGTCATTTGTAAGAATATAAATATAAAGAGAATCATTTATGACTTTCACAAGTATTTATCATATCAAGAAACGTTTTATCGTTTGAGTGTTACAATATTTCTTTCCAGCTAAAATATTATTGCCATGTTTAACTTTTATTAGCAACCTACAACTTTTGAAGAATGTGAACTTTGGACTCCAAAATCATAATCTGAAATTCTGTACTACATTATAAACAGATGGGTTGGTCTTTTTTCATGTGAGTTTTTATTAATCTTTATCCAAGTATTTGTTTTACGCCCCTTCCTGAATTTTTCACTCCTACTGACCAGCTGTAGGTGAGGTACAACATATTTAGAAACTTGGAAGACCTATGCTTTGCACTCAAGGCCGTAACAGGTTGTCTGAAGTGCCAATATGCCTGCCTCAACATGGTACCTCCATTTTTAAGGTCATATCCGAGAGACTCACGAATCTCACTTCTAAATGGCAAGCGTTTGGTGGAGAAGAAGTCACTACCTATTCTTATGCTGAACTTTTGCTTGGGCTTGAACTTACAACCTCCCAGTCAGGAAGTAAACACTAACCACTGAACCAACATGATCTTTTACATGTGAATCAACATAATGCGTCTTACATTCATCATTATAAATCTATTTTCCTCTCAAAACTACAGGTATTTTTTTCTATGTCTGTATTTTTAAAACAGTGTAAATTACATTGAAATCAAAACTAGAGCAAAACAGTGTCAAGTGCAAAAACATGCAAGGACGGATCCTTGTCTCCACACCAGAGAGAACATAGTTGCCAATTCCGCCTCCATCAGAGGGCACATCTCTAAAAAAAAAATTGTCAATTTTGGCCTGTTTTAGTGTAATTATCCCCCCCCCCCCCCCCCCCAAGAAATAGGAATTTTCTTGTATCTTCCACACCACCCCAATACCAACTAAACTAATCCTCATTCATATAGTAAAAGATTGGCAGCTATGTGGGAAGGATCTAAGAGTTTAAAGTGACAGTGGTGGAATTCGAGTATTTTGTGTACTTACTCCATTCTTTTACTACATTAATACAGAAAACTGCCTTAATTAAGCTAAATAAATTCTGGAATTTACCTATAAAATGTGGTCAAGAAATTTTCTACACGTAGATCAAACTATCAAAAGCAAGGACTGTGTTCGGTGCAGATTGAATAGCGACTATATTATGATGAAAATATTCCAAATTCAATCATCCGCAAGATCATCTTTAAATTTGTTTCATTTGATAAATTTGAAACACACATACATGTATTATGCTAAATACTGTAAACTAATACAAAATTACTAAATTTTTGGGGAAATCAGTATATAAAGACGTAGAGATAATCACTAATTCACATGGAAAAGCATAGTTAGAAGTTTATGAAGGATGGGCCTCTGCTATCCCAATAATATCAATGTACATCAAAGCAGGGGTTTGAAAATTAGATACTCTACTTTCTACAAGTACTTTGGGCTTTTGAAATAATTGGTATTGAAAGCAATGCATTATGATATTTAGTGACAAAAATACAACTGAATACCTTGCAATAACCAGGACAACATTATCACCCAACAACAGACAAAAACAAACTGGGAGAACAGGGCTGTAGAATTTGTCTATAAAGACTAGGGAAATACAAAAATAAAATACAGTTGATAAACATTGCCCATCCCCTATACCTTTTCGCCGGGGGTCTTTTGAGCAGTAGTTTCGTTGTTTCTGGATCTTCTTTACCAAATTCGGTCACTTGGTTGAGTGTTCTAGTAATCTCTCCTAAGTATAGCCACATCATTCTGTAAAAAATATACATGTGCAAATGATATGATTCACTGCAAGTGAAAATAATTTCTGTAATATTTCATTTAGCAACTAAAGAATGTAAACATCAAGCTTAATGTTTATAATCTCTACATTGCACTTCAAGTAATTTCAGGTTTAATCATCACTGTTTATGTATGAATCAAAACCGTTACGTTAGCTCAAGCTCATCATTTATTTCTAAACTCCTTGAACATGTAGAACTTGCCATGCAATGTCATCTACTGGTTCTGTTTCACCTGACTTACTGGTTCTGTGTCACATGACTTAGTGGTTCTGTGTCACCTGACTTACTGGTTCTGTGTCTACCGACTTACTGGTTCTGTGTCACCTGACTTAGTGGTTCTGTGTCACCTGACTTACTGGTTCTGTGTCACATGACTTAGTGGTTCTGTGTCACCCGACTTACTGGTTCTGTGTCACCCGACTTACTGGTTCTGTGTCACCTGACTTACTGGTATTGCGTCATGTGACTCACTTTTCGTGTGGCATGTCTCCTGCTCCACTCTCTATCATGCCTCCGGCGGTGTTGAGGTATACCCATAGGAAGAAACGCAGGAAAGGCTGCTTAAAATTGTTGCTGATGTTTTGATTTGTCAGCAGTCGAAGAAGCTCCGGGATGCGGAAGATTGTCTGACAGATGGATTCAATGTGCCGGTTCTCTCCCTTGGTGGATAAAATTGAATATTTTACTTCAAGAAATCTAGAACTCACATTTGATATCAATTCTTACTGTGGGATACCAAGCTTACAATCATACAGAGAGTTTGTTCACTTTTATAGATTCTCATTGAGCAGTTTTGAATTCCTCATAAGATCCAGCTTTGGCTATGATATATAGGAAAGAACAATTCCAATTATAAACTAATCAAATGCACATGCAAATCTTGAAATGACATGCAATTTTTAACTGCTAAACAACTAGCTTATCTATCACATGCAATGCCATTTGTATCAAACCCCATAATATTTAACATTCCATGTAATTGATACACAACAACAATTTTAATATATCATCATAATTCTATACTGATAAAACCATTCTCTTGTAAAGCTTAACATGCAAACCATTATTTCACAAAATGTATTGCATATCTACTCCAAGGCCGGGCACCATTAAACAGTGAACACTCCAATTTTATATCTACGAAAAATTAAACAATTATCGTTCCTATCGAAAAAGCATAGTGTACGTTCTCTCTTTACGGCAACAAAATTACTCTGCATGTCGACAGATCAGTAAGCTCCAGGGTCACATGACCTGACCTTCAACCGTTAATTTTTCTTCTTCTATAAAATACACCTGAATGTAATGGTGTTTCACAAATGATTGTGACTGTGATTCACATGTTGCTTAAAGTGAAAAATAAAGGGTTTTAATACAAATATTGCATAAATTATTGTAAAATTTTAAACATTTTGAATTGATCTGATCCACAGTTAAATATTCCCCTATCTGAAGAACACAAAATTAAGTGATGAAAGTGACCATGGAGCCATGTGATAAAAGAATTTGAACAAATCATATTTATCACAATTAGTACCGCAACATAATTGGCAGCCAAACTACAATCATCACATAAGAGATATAATTGTAACATCATACTAGAACCATCGTGACCTGGAAGGAATCATTTAAAGAAATCTTATACACAATTTTAAAATCGTCCTAACAAACAGATTGTGAATTGGACTGAATCTAGCGCTTGTTTTTGATATTAAGACTGGACATGTTGCTGAATTTAGCACAAGCTTTTCGATATTAAGACTGGACATTTACCTCTGCACATGTTGCCAACATATCCACCATGGCTATAAGATAATGAAGCTGTTTGTTCCCCGCTTCTGTTAAAATCTTTTCCCTAGAATAAACGTGTATATGCATGTATGATATTACTGTCATTATATGAATTGTTTTAAATCGTGCAGTATTCTTAGTTCTCAAAGTTGTGCACACCGCATATACTGCTACATATAACTGTGATGGACCTGAATGCACTACATGATGACCTTTATGCACTCACCTGGCTTTTTCGTCTTGGTCTATCACTTGTGCAATGTCAGATCTAAACTGCATGAAATACTGCATGACAAAACTCTGATTCCTCTTTAATGGCAAGTCTAATTCTTCAACTTTCACTACAGCATTCAGCAAATCCAGAAGCTGGGGCACATTTTCTTTATTCTTGGCAACTAATGTCATTATTCTTTGCACTTGATTCCCACTAATCTTCATGCAAGTGGTGGAATTTCCAGTGAACACCTACAAAGTAGTTCAAAGGGTAAGTTGTTACCATAAACTAATTATTCATATACAACAGGTATATACACATATTTCAGTCAACATATCAAAACCCTCATTATTACACATACAAACACAAAAATGGAAGTAATAGAATAATTTTTCTATCTTAATCATCAATGGTTCTCGTAAAACAAATAAAAAAATATCCTAATTCCACTATAAAATTCAATAAATAACTCGTGTTGAGGTCAAATATGTCATAAAATATTGTGTATTGTGCACAGTTTCCGAAAGGGAAAATGTAACTCACACAGTGGAGTGTGGTGATAAGGGGATGGGTGGAGTTACATACGATCCATTGTACTTGATGGATCAAGTGATCATTTTTGCTGTGATACTTCTCATGATACTTATGGTAATAAAGGCTCAATCTTGTCAGTTGAATACAATGCAACCACAAGTACTGACTTAGCTCAGACAATCCTTACCTCTGTAATGCACTCAGCTAACTCCTCTCCAGCCCCTTCTGTAGCTAGCAACATGTCTAGACGATCAAACAAACGCCCTTGAACCAGCTTATTTCCCCTGGCTAGTAACTTCAGTAAAGTGAAGGTTCTCTGGAACACCTTCCTCAGCCCAGTGTATTGGTCCTATTGTACAGAACAGAAAGGCATGTTTAGACTAAAGGGCAGGTGCTTGATGTTTCCCTTCTCTCATGCTTTGGACTACACTAAATTTACTACAGTGTAAACTTGATGCATAAAAAATGTTTTTACCTAAGATCTTGCTGATTCTTTCATCAAGGATTATATCAAAGTCCAAAGTTTACATACAAATTTTCAGCATGATGAAGTTACTGTTTGGCAAATTAATTACTAAGTCTTTTTTAAAAAAATATTATTTCACTAGTAAGCAAATAGTTTTCATACCAAAGGATTTTTCCAGAGAAACAGATAAAAAGTCTAATTAAGTGTGAATGTTTGCTCTGGGTATTTGATAATTTTTCTATGAGGTATTCCATACCAACAGTTTGACGTCTATTTCCTGCTGTAGTATACTGAACATGTCCTCTATAATACCTACAATTCAAAAAAAGACTTCAATCATTCCACCAACTTTATCCATTGAATTAGATATTCAAGGAATATCTGAAATCAGAAAGGTGGACCTTGGAGTATCTTTTTTTCAAAACAGTGATGAATATGTATCAGCGATTTTGTTGTTCTTAAGGAGGAATGTTACACCAGCATCACTGGAAACTCACCATTAATAATTGTACAGAATATTCTGCCTCACTGGAACAGAATATTCTACCTTACTAAAACTCACCATGGTTGTACAGAATAGTCTGCCTCACTAAAACCTCACCATGGTTGTACAGAATATTCTGCCTCACTGGAACAGAATATTCTACCTTACTAAAACTCACCATGGTTGTACAGAATAGTCTGGTTCATCCCATGTGGTTCCTCAGGCTCTTTGTCTAAATGGCACATTCTAAAATACAAAATTTAAAAATTTTGGCTATGGTAAAATCTGGAGATTTTAAGTTTTATAAATGATAAGGTTGTCGTTACAAAATAGAGTCTACATACAGTATCAAATCCTCCAGAATGGACACAAGTTCCTCGGCCTGCTGGTTGCTGAGTTTGGACGATGCTAGGCGCCGCAGATTCGGCAGCACCTTTTCCAATGCATTGAAAACTTCCACTGATTTGTCAGTAATTAAAACCTGCAAAGATTCACGTGTCACATTTTATTCCCACTGGACACACACCTGTACTTTGATAAATTCAAGGAACATTTTTTCTATGATTATAAAATTCTTGCACACAAATGTCCCACACATTTTAAAGTACTTAAAGCTTTATTCAATAGCAAAAAAGGAAAACTATAAGTCCCTACAAATATTCCGTCTCTCATTTACCTGGGCCTGCACTGCATTGTTGAACAGCTGATGGTGAGCTGAGTAATATCTGTTCAGGAGATGCATGGACATTCGTATCATTTCATCATAGTCATAGAACGACAAGTCCTGCAAGTTAAGAAATAAATGTGACAAGTCCTTCCTTGAGTGACTGCTTCATATTAAAGGGGCATGGACATGATTTGAGCTGAAAAATTTCAAATTCTATTTTTCCATTTTTATTGTTTACAATGCTTAACTAAAGTATTTCTAATGGTCAACCAAAATTTGAATATCAGTTGTTGAGTTACAAGTGAGATACAGCACTCGCAATTCTTTAAAATGTAACCAATTTAAGGCTTGTTCCATGCTATTGTTTACATATAGATGGCTTAAAGAAAATAGCATGTTTAAAAGAAAATGAGATGTGCCAAACACTAGAAACTATTTCATTGTATTCAGAATTAACTTGTGAATTGAAAAAAATCTGCTTTAAATGAACTTTCAGTTGTATTTAACCTTAGTGAACAAAAACATGGCACGAGCCTTGTTTACATAACAAGGAATTGTGAGTGAGCTCTCTGTACCTTGACAACTGATATTAAAATTTTTGCTAACCATTAGAAATACCTTAGTTAAGCATACTAAACATTAAATTTGAAAAATAAAATTTGAAAATTTTCGGCTCAAATCATGTCTATGTCCCTTTAAAAAATTTGAAAGAGGTTTGCAGCCTGATGCTTTTGTTCTACAATGAACTTTTTATTCATCATTGACACAAAAAGATTTTCTTTGTACGTCAATTTAGAATTTTTCCACCAAGAAAACTTGAAAATCATGATACAACATCAAACTGTTCAGTGAAGTGTTCTATCACATAAAACAATGTGTAGTTATGACTTTCATATTTTTACCTTCAGTACAGCAACAAGATCATAGGCCTTCAAATAATTGGTGAACTCAAAAATTTCTGCAAGTTTCTTCAAAGCACTCTTTGACACTCTGCAAAAAGGGTTAAATATCAATAAATTAATCAGATACTAATGAATTCAAAGTTACGTGACTTATGAAGTTCCAAAGCAAGTTTCAGCAAAATAGAACAAAGTGAATTTCATAATTTTGATAAATAGCGCAATGATAAAAAAAAATTCTGATTAAAATATTTAAATTAAGAGTCCAAGTTATATCACTGAATAAATCTGTTCATCAAAACAATTCAATGCATCAAATTGTTGCTGAAAAGAAAGGAAATGTCCATCTTTATGTTGATTCCTTTTAAAACAGAACAACAAAAAAATACTGAAAAAGAATATTTACAAACTGAACTACTTCCTGACAAGTCGTGATGGAAAAAAAAAATGTTGTTATACATATCATAAAATGATTGAATTGACATGCACAAATTATTTGTAATAAATGGTTCCTACTTCAAACCAGTTCTTTTCCTCCTTACTTTAGAAATTAGGGAAAAAACACTATATTGTAGACTGTTGCATGCAACTGTGCACGAGAATGACAAAACAAAAGCTTGGCAATCAATGACCAAAATTGTCAGATCAGGTGAAACCTTACCCTATCCAGTATGATCTGATGTCAAAAAATGTCAATGTAATGAATTAATAAAATTCTATTTATTACAGCATAGGTAGTAAAACTATTCCTCCGATTTATACCAATCTTGCAAAATCTTGGAAAGTAACATTAAAGAATCATCTCATAAAAAATGTGGAATTCGACCATTTCAGATTTTGATGAAATTTTCTACAATTATACATACTTCATTCTTTTAACATGACACCTTTAAAACTGTACTATCATGACTTGTGTTTCCATGGCTACAGTATATGTATTTTCTTGTATAGACATATACCTCAGTAATTTAAAGGCACCGATTCACGATTTCCCCCAAATTTTGTTTTTCACTTAAATGATCAAAATCTACAAGCTAATATGTTTAGAAGGTTTCACAAAAAATTAAAGTTATTCATCATGACAAAAGCCCATAATGGTGAGTTTATTATTTGTTTCGAAAACAAAGATTGAGGTGTGTTATTGTTGACGTTTTCAAAATGAATTATGGATATTGATCTAAGTTTATTATATATATCACATCTCAAGTATACTTTAGGTAAAAATGTGTCATTTAAAAGTTAAAATTTGTGATTGTACGAAATGAAGATGCTTTCAATTACAAAATTAACGTTTCACTGGTTTGTTTATTTACATAAAAAGACTCGAGTCTTTGTTTACATAACACAGAATCAAAGATAAAATAGTGCTCTTATCCTTACATTCAGACGGTCCAAATTTTGGTTGTCAACATTAAATTAGTTATATTTTTGAATTCTAACATCAAAAATGAAAAATATTTCTTTCAAAAAACGTGCACCAGCCCCTTTAAGTATTGAATTTTCATATTATAAGATTAATATGTATATTTACTTATCATTCCACTTCCCAATACTATTTGACTAGGCTATGTTGGGTGTGATCTTTTAAATATTAAAATCAATTTGCTGGAACATCAGAACACAGAAGTGCCTTAAAATACCTAAAACTTCAACTGAAAATGAGAGAAAATTGCTTCAATATTGTGCAGATTGAAATGAAGCCACTGGCAGATTGTTCTTACATGCATAAAGCAGAATACAAGCCCTTTCAACTTTACTCTTTTTCTTTGTATATTTCAAATAAAATCATTTCCATGTTATTTGAAATTCTTCAAAGCAGTGCAAACTAGTGGATCATGGGACACAGTCCTCACCTACGACACATGTTCTAGCATTTAATTAATAACTCATTTATTTTAATAGAATTAATAAATTTAACTTACAAAAAGCTTTCAGGGAAAAATATTTTCCCCCCAATAAATATGGACCTGGGACCATAAAAAACGCACTCAAAATGTTACATGGATAAAACAAGAGGTCCACTAGGCCTTAATGGTCTCCTGACCAAACAATGGAAAACTCAGTCAAATAATTTGCTATTTTTTCTTTAAAAATCAAAACACATTGTCCTTCATTTTCCATATTCACATGCAGTTATTTTAATGTACAATTGTAATAGAGCACTTTGAAATTTATGTACTGTATTTTCACAAGATTGTCATTCCCTGAAGCCTCAGTCAGTAACTAGTCAAGGGGTCATGAATTCCACAAATTTGATTGGTAGTACTTAGGGTCTCCATTTACTTCATAACCATACATACAATATTTTGACAACAGCACTATAACAGCTAGATAGAGAGGAGAATTTTATTAGATACAATATATCATTTCTCTTTTACCCATTTAGGCCCCGGGTGACCACCCTAAAGTCTTTGGGTAGGGAATTTCACAATGCCTTTTGTGTCCATGAATAATTTTTTTCTTCACAATGCACAGAGATAATGAAGAAGATATTCAAATATGAAATACTTTTTCAATATACATCAACTTGTGTATAAAGCCTGAACTCTAGCCCAGGGGTAGGAAATTTTATGATTTTGGTAGAGGGATCCATGCTCTTTGCTACTATGCATATTAATTTTCTTCAAGACGTGCAGGGGTAAAGAATTTTTTTTTAATATAATAATGCATTTTTAGCACCAGAACACCTGACCCAGAGGCCATGAATATTACATTTCTGGTAGAGGCATTCTTGCTAATGACTATACCCAAGTTTGTCTGCTAGATGTCTCTCAATAAAGATTTTTAAACATTGCATCCTATTTCAAGGTTTTCAACCCATCCCTTGGCCCCAAGGACACAGTGACCATGAAATTCATCATTTTAGATTTCCCTTATCCTAAAGAGATTTCATACCAAACTTGATCGAACAACCATGTACTGTCAAGGAAGTTGATTATGTTCAAATATTATAGATGACATACAATGTACTTATGGCACAGCATTGTAAATGACATACATTCATGGCAAATGACTATAAATATTTTAAATGATATATATTACATTACTATAGATGGCATATTTAATTACGACACATTACTATAAACAACATACTTTACACAAATTACTATAGTAAACAACATTTATGGCATGTTATGATATACAGGTGACTCTCGATGGCTCGAATTTCGATCTCTCGAAGTTCTCGATCTCTCAAAGTGAAATCATGGTCCCGATTTTTCTCTCTATATAACAAAGTAAATTTACTATCGATCTCTCGAACGTTTGATCTCTTGAAGTTCTCGATCTCTCGAAGTGAAGTTGGGTCCCGTAAAACACATTTCATTCTTTTTCACTCTCGATCTCTCAAAGTGGTGGTAGCGTATACCCACCGTTACACAAGCGTGCAATAATTTCCGCTTGGGCCTTACTTGGATTTTGTTGAATGCCAGAGGTGTAATTAGGTGTTTACATAGTTGAAACATCACTGGTGCTTCTTTGTGGAGGTGACACACTTGAGTCTATAATTGGCTAATTGGTCAGTTTACACCTTGCACTGGGGTTTTGAGTCGTGATGATTAAAATTACAAAAAATGTATTTATAATCCGACTATGAATGAAATCTAAAATTTGTTTTGACGTGACAACGAAAGAGTAAGTTTTATACATAATTTAGAGGTCTACAGACTGTTAAATTTCTCGAGTTTGTTCTTTGTGTAAAGTTACTCTAAAACATTGTTTTACTCGTTCATTAGAACTTTTGTTTTGGGGAAAGTGACATAACATTGTGCTCCGTTTAGCTTGCGATAGTAAAGTGTCATCAGAAGTTGGTTTTGCCTATCTAAGCATGATTAAAGAACAAATAAATAGATAAACTTTGAAATGTTTTTATTAATGCAAAATAAGGTTTTATATTTTTATATCAAAGTACCTGATGAATATGAAGGAAAATATGTCAAAACGATATCATATGATCTTGTTGGTATACATTTCCGGTTACTGTAAAATCTGAACCATACCGGTGGACCTTCAATTTCCGAATTTCGATCTCTCGAAGTCTTATCAAGGTCCCTTGAACTTCGAATTATCGAGAGTCACCTGTAGATGAAATAACTATAAATGAAGTATTTATGGCATGTTACTATAAATGATGTACTTATGGAAAACTATTATTTTAGATGACATACTTATGGTACGTAACTAGAGATGACATGCTTTGATCTGATATGTGCACGCGAGTCTTTGGTTCAAGTGAGGTAATTAAACAGAAGAATAAGTTATAGCTTTACTAAGAACTTTCCCAAATAATCTCACAACAAATATAATGATGATTAAATGAATTACTGTAACAATAAATAAATCAATTTAAAGTCAAGTTTCAAATAGTACTGGACTTTTGTTCTGAAAATGCTTGTCATTTGTATACTAGATCACATAAAAAGCAGACCAATACAGGGGGGTTGCTATTGGTGACACTAATGGGGAAACTATGGCAACTATATTCAATGGATGTTAATTAGGTCAGACATACAGTATTGCATGAAAAGTGAGTAACTTACAATTCCCGAGTGCTGAAATTTGCAATGAAAATGAAAAATGCTGATGTGTTAGTAAAATAAATTCCCAACCTCCCAGCCACTGAAAAACAACTTTGGTAAACCCTGGGATATGATTTAATATCCTTTTATAGAATATGCGCTTTCAGCAAATGCATGATTCTGCACAGGACACAAAGGCAGAATGCTGGAGCAATCACTTCCCAACAGAACTTTTCAGAATTAAAAAGTCAGTAAAAATTATTATAAAGAAGAAATATTAATACCAGTACTGAAATGCAAATTGCACATTCTCTAAACTTAATCCAAGTTAAGTAATTATAATAACAGTAGATCATTATATATTATATACACCTCACGAAACAACCTGTCATACATACGTTTGCACATATGATTGCTGGCTGTTTAAGAAAATATTTAGAACATAACACAGATTCTAAAACATAATTATTTCAAAAGAAAAAACACATTGTTATAATTTGACATACACCAAAATAAATATATGGCATAAAAAAAATAATATATTCCTTGTCCTTATAATGATTTTAACCCATCTGATGGGCCCAGTAGACTAATGCTCAAGGCTGTGATTCTATAGATCAAGATTTCATGTCCCACTAGGCATTTTATTTTTCACTAAACAGACAGACCGAAAATTTCCTTTTCTGGGAGCATAAAACTGTGGTCATATCAAAGCTACCTAAATAATAGAAGGATGGACAAGAGATTAGTCAAGATGTCCAGCAATGTATGCTTTAGAATGGGCAAACAAATTAGTTCTAAATATATAAGTCTATAAATATATGCAATGTCTATATAAATGGGCATGCTACTTCATGCGTATATTTTCTATTATAAAATACTACATATATATAACTTAACATCTGCAATAAAACAAATTCCTTACCCTTGGTGAGTTGAAAGGTCAAAAGTCTCATACAGAAGTGGTCCAAGCTCAGGTGGGGGCATTTGAGGGCTGTTGGCATGAGTATGTGTCACTTTGAACATATTCATGAATTTCTGTCAAGTAAAAATAAAAACTTTTGTCTAATATCTAAGTTAGTACATCAAATTAACAGATTGTTAAAAACGTGTTTACAGGAAATGAACAATTAGCTGGAACTAAAGAGAAATAAACTTTAAAGTGAACAAAACATGCTTGACAAGATTATAGGCAGGCAGAGCCTCGCTGTCCTTATAACAGTGAGACACATACAGCTCACTTGCTGTCAGTATCAGAAGTCTGTGTAACAAAACATAATATTATAACACAATATTACGCACAAATAATCTGACTCGATCTGCATTTATAAAAAAAAAATATAATAGTATGCAGTGTCTTCAGTTTTGCATCGTCAAGTAAAACATAGTAAATTTTTTAGAACATGGCATTATAATTATAAACATGTGCATAGATAAAACGTACATCAATGATTTGACCATTACATAGGTATGAATTATCACGGTGCAAAGCTATCTATTGTACACATTCATTCACATGTGTTATAACGTGACATCCGCAGAGTATATTGGTATTTATACTGATTTAACAGACATGCAAATCTGTAGAAAACTACATGTAATATTATCTTGAAAAAGAAAGGATCACATACCTCTAATCTCAAGTTGAAAATGTAGTTGAAGAACAAATTCAATGCTTCTAAAGCCCTGTAATGAGTAAAAAAAACCAGAATTTATTTGAGGATGGATTCTCTGATCATGATTCAGAAATGCACTGTATATCAGTGTTCCTGTATTTTCTGCAGTTGTACAGCATGTGGGTCATTGAGTGGTACTCCTCTCACATACAGCTGTAAGATTCCACATTAACCTGGAGTCTGCAGGAGAGTTTGCATGTCAATTCAAATTGAACAAACATTGTGTCCTTGAACTATACCTTATTCTAACATAAGGCCTTCTGTGTTTCAAAAGATTGCATATATTCTCAAATCCTTGCATGCAAAATATCACATCTCAACACATCCAGAAAACATGAACCATTCTGATGGTATATACATGAATAAGGCTGTGAAATTCCACTCCATGATTACTGTCTATATTCTGTCTACGTACTGACACTTGGCCATAACAACTGCTGTAGTCTCTGTGCTTCTCAGGAATCGATCCCTTGATCTAAAGGCTCTCAAAATGTCCTCTGCACCTGTGAAACATAAGAACCATATACCAAACAAGAACAAAATGTACATAAATGAATATCCTCTCAATACCTTTCATCGATTCATATGTACATGTATGCTTGCTCTTACAAAGAAATCCCCTAAACCTCAGGTAAATTAATTGTATACAATTGAGGTGAGGATCCTGGATTTGAAATACGAGAGATGGAAAGATAGATCAAAGGACAAACACAAGCCAAGTCCAGGATCACTTCTTCAGATAAATAGAACATCTGAGTTTAATTTCAACATCATAATCATTTAGACTGTTAATTTTGTACTAACTACAGTAACATAAAACAAAAACGATATTTTCTGGACGACTGGCTGCTCAAGTTCTATGACACAGTACTTATTTAACATTGAATTTAATAACATACAAATTTACAGTACACATGGTATGATTGATAAGTGGTTGTGTTTTTTAACACTTGCTTGTTATTTCTATAGGAGATGAGAACAACCTTGTCAAATTATAAAAGTTTCACTCTTAATTTTAAAATGAATCAATTACCTCCCAATATTGAAAACATCAGCATATCGAAAGTACTGGAAAAAAATATTCTCCAACATTTCTCAGAAATTTATCTAAAGACTCATTAAAATACACATGAAAGTCAAAGAATTCCCTAAAATTTTGGTTAGTTTTTATCCCCAATTTGTTCAAAGATCTGAACCTTACAGAGGCTGCATCTATGCTTTAATTTATCTATTGGTCGCAGCCAGCTTCTCAAAGAAAAAAAGAAGCATCCTATAAGCAATTTCCGAGATATCAGCTCTTTTGTGATGGAGGTACGTTAAGTATTCTGTTGAACACTTGGATGGGTACAAGATGTATACATATAGTATAGATTGGCTATGTAAATAAGGATAAAAGTTATGAAAGCGTAAATTTTGTTTATATCAGCCATTGGTATAAATTAAACTGACCATATCAAGAATGATTTGTTTGAATGAGGCAGTTATTATTTATTTCCTCTTCTTCACAAGTGATACTTCAATCAAAGAAAGATGGTGATTATCAATTTTTGTTTAAGCTTTTTTTTTTTGATTATTAAATACTCATAAACTTCCTAAATTTGTGTGTCCCTGCAGTTCAGGTGGTTGCATGACATCTGGTAATCATCCTTTAGGCAATACATGAATGCAGCGATAAGCATTTGTACCCACCGCGTGAATACGACAACATATTTGGCATCTCACCATGCATCTAGAGTTCAACAAAGGGATGAAAGTAATGGGCAACTTGGAAATTGTGTATTGTCCAAAATATGCAGTAAATATTAATTTTCTTTCCACTGATTACTTCTCTGCTACGAGGGGGGAGAGTTTGTTGAGTACCTCAATTCACCCATACAACTTAATCTAGACAGTGAAGCCCCACCTGTGACATTAGGGTAAGGCTTGTCATTCCTGCCATCAATCAGTGACATCAACGGCTCTAGTAACTTCTTAATGTCCTCCGGTTTGTAGTAAAATCCAAACGACACCAAGTAGTGCACCAAACGAAGAACCTGACAGACAAAAAACAAATTACACCAGGTAGTGCACCAAATGAAGAACCTGACAGACAAAAAACACATTTCCTACTTTTAAGTTCAAACCACAATTTCTAAAAGCAAGGCAATTTAAAATACAGCAAAACTTGTTTGAATGGAAATGGATACAGTGAATTTATGAAAAATGACTTGCTAATTAAGGACTTTGGAATAAAACCGGATTCCTCTGGTACCTGTTTTACGAGCATGTTGTTTCCAACGTTGGATGCTATCATGTCGCTGTTGTTTTTCAGGAAAGAAGAGATCCAGTCACTAAGGGTTGGGAACACCTGGTATGTCATGGAGTGACTGTGGTCAATCTCGTCCTGTGGGGGGCAAATCATGATATGTATCATACTGATATCATTGACATGCATCATATCACAGTGACAAATCATCAACAGCCGATACTTCAGAAGAATGAAACCGATAATATTTCTATATATTCTGCTTATAAAGATTTACATCAAAAAGTATGTAACAAAATTTTCAAATAATTAATCATAAGAATTAAATATAATGACTTTCTAAAACTGAACTTCATGTTTGCATCCTGCAAATGCTAAATATAAAAAAGATGCAAGTATCAAAATTAAATTCTATGCTTTAAAATTGAACTGCTTTAACCAATACTAAAACTACTCATTTAAAGTATTATCAATATCAAATGTTTAGAGAGTTAGTAAAACACTTCAAGAACCACCAGGCCAAACAGGTGAAAATAAAATCAGAGTATGAACAAGTTTATGGATGCAGTAAAATGTTCATATCACAATTGACCATGCAAATTTTCATTTCAATATTACCATCAACCACACATCATCGCACATCATCCTCTTATCCAAACGAAAGAAACAATCACACACATACATGTACATGCAAGTTAAGGCCCTGAACAATAATTGATATGAAATAAAAAGTTGCCAAATAAACAGGTTCCGAGATCTTAAAACTGAGATTTTATGGTAACTTTGAATATCTTTAGACTGCCATCCAACAAAACTAATGTTTACTAGAACACTTAACAACACTACATATAAAATATTATTGGATTTATATTTAAAAATATGAGGCTAGCTAGGGCATATGTTATTAAATATTTTACATGCAATGAGCATTTTGTACAAGCTGCTGATGAGACTTCCAATGATACACATATTAAACAAACAGTTTCATAATTGTTCAGACTGTTCACAAAAGGCCTTAACTCACTTGCATACATTCATATCTAAAGTAGGAGGCCCCTGGATTACAACACTCACCTGAGTCAAATAGCTCTTCAGAAAAAACTGGATTTTAATTTTGAACAATATATTTTGATCCAATATGAATCCAAGTCAGGGCTTGAAAGAAACTCCAAATTTACAATAAAAAGATGACTGCATATCTAGAAATAAGGTAGTTTGTGTTTAAAATGTTTTACAAGGAATTCCTATACTGACCTCAATTTACCATAGGGGCAATGGTTTGCACAAACTTGAAGCTACACAGCACAATAGGCGTATCACACAAGTATGGTCACTTATGGACACTGTCGTAAAGAAGATTTCAGAATGACCCTTTCTTATATCTACTTCAAAATGAGACAATGGAAGTTTTAAGTTGGAAATTTTTCCCTAGTTCTAGAAATACCGATGACAGACACAATTTTAATCTGTAAAGCTCACTTGAGCTGTATGTTCTGGTGAGCTAAACAATCAAACTCTGTTAATATCAAGCGATGATTATAGCTGGCACATATACAGTCATATACATATAAACTCATACCAAATTATTCTATAAAGGAAATGATGAAAAAAAGGTAAAATTAAAATAACGAAGTTTCAAAGGCATATATCTGCAAAACAAAAAGCAAAATTGAAAGAAAAAATATACAGTTAGTGGGGAAAGGTTGTTAAAGCTTGATTAGAGATAAATGGTTCTTTTCTCCAGTGGCAAAAAGGGTAACGTCTGATAATGCTCATGTTCTAGTCTGAGTAGATGTTTCACATCGCTAAATTTGTCAAAACAATGATAACTCGTTCAGAATACATTTCTCATAAGTAAAACGCAAGTGCATATTTAAAAATCATATTTCCAACATATCAAAAAAACATCTTTTCAGACTAGATCATTAAAATCATTAAATGTGCAGCTACATAATTCAACTGATTATCTTATAGAAAAGTTACATATAGCTGTATTCTTTTAGGATGATCAAAGATATTATTATAATATACAGGCCTGTAACAAAGACACACAGAGAATATAGCAACAATCAAGTGGAATTTCACTTTATTCAAATCATAAATCTGAATTTAACAAGTACACCAAATGCAACTGTGCACTGTCAAAAATTAAAAGTAATAAGCGTACTAGTTTGTTACAGGCCGGTATCATCCTCATGGGGTGCAAGAGTAATTTATTTTTAAATGCTGGATCACGTCTTTAGTTTTCTCCCTAAACCAAAATACCTTTCTGGACATTGGTGCAATTGGGCCAACAATTATTTTAGAAATGGTCTACAAATAAAAGTTTTGGAGCAAAAAATATTAATGCAAATGTTGACATTACTATACAAAGTACCTACCGGTTTTCTCCCCTTTAAATGAAGCATTAAAAGGAAGACACAACATATGAATAACTGTATTTGTTTGTGTACCGTGTGAACACAGCATGTACCACTAGGTAACAGTCAATACTGATCATTGTTTGAAGATACCACCCAAAAGTGGTTCCAGGGTATCTGAAGCATATCTTTACCAATATAAGCTTAGGTCAGTATATATGTACTTAGGTCATACATGTGCTGTACTTAGATATTAAATACTCGTACCTATGTCACAATGTGTACCTAAGTCAGGACGTCTACTTCGATCAGTTCTTGGTTCAGTACTTGGATCGTCCCAATGCATGTTAGATTATCAGAAAATTGCTTTAGAATCAAAATGAATTGACTTGTGTGATCTACTGTAGCCATTCATTCAACATATAGTTTAAAGGTGTTAGCCCTAAGTCACAACTTATACATTCTCAAATAAATTTCAGCATAGGAGTTAATGATGGTGACCCATAAACTCAAATTAAATATCATTAATTAGAATATTTAATGCATCAAAATCGGTGTCTCAAATCTCCCGAATGTATTATGGTGCAAGTGAAATCTTTGGAGCAACATTCAAACAGATGTACCAAAATCTGGATGAGTGAAAGTTAAGATTGTCCTTTGAGCACTTGAGTGAGTTTCATTACCCATTTGAGCACAGTGCTCTGTATGTCAGAGTCGGTATCACGCCATGTATATCTTGCTGTCTCGCTCATTATGGATTTAGAACGGTGACCAATCAAATGATAGTATTGTTCTAAATATTGCAGCTTTGAATTATCTTCCTCTGATTTCATGACTTCGATTATAGGGAGTCTGAGACTATTTTCAGCATGTGTGGATTTTCTGGAGATCGGTGGAACAGATACTGCAGAAAATGGGCGCATTGAGAAAGACGTGAGCATTCTCAGGTTGGAATCGACGGAGGGACTTCTGTTCTACAAAATGTATGCTTTTACTACAGAATGGATTGAATAGCTGTGAATGATGATCAAAGTAAATAGAACAAACTCAAAACCAACTATAGGTCTCAAGACTTTCAAGAAGGAAGAATCAAACTCTAATTGATAGGTACAAAGTAAATTTCAGAACAAAATCAGTTTTGATAAAGAGTAAGAACATTCTTTATGACAAGTTTAACAAATGACACAAATGTAGTTTTTATAAGAAGATGACATTGAATTAGTAACCCAGAATTGCTTGATCAAATCTTGAAGATAAAAATCAAGGGCATTGTCTATCTAACAATACAGTGGGGAAAAAGGTGTATATCCAGGCAGCAGTGCACAATATAACAGATTATACTAGGACAGGGAACTCACTATAGACAACTCTCCTCCAGTACTCTGAAATTCGCGCTCACATGTTACGGAAGCAATAAACAAAATTCCTAACATTTCATTTGACATATATTATTTGTAGAAACTAGGGATTCAGCTCAGTAAGAATATGTACAGTACAATGAACTATAATGTAACCAAACAGGTATCAATACTCTACTTATTATGACTGAATCAAAAATATTGAATATGACCTCAATTCTCAGACTTATTTGATAATCTTACCATGAGACCATTACACTGTTCAGAACATGGAGTACTACATGTAACATAATAAGACATCTATCATAATTCGGCTGTATTCATCTATAAATAAACCATCTTTTAAAATCCCATTACAAATATTTAAGATTATTACCTCAAAGGAATCAATTTCATCATAGACGTAGGAGAGTTTCACCCGATCAATGACGGAGTGGTTAGCACCAATGTCTACAAACATGGCTGAAATAAAACAAATAACTTTTTTTAAAAATTGCATATTTCTATCATAAAAATCAATTTCTGACATTTTTCATCAAGTACGGAGAAATTTTCTTTCTTTCTTTTTAAACTTTGTTTTTAAAGCATTCTACAAAATTTAGGAATACTTGAGTGTAAATTTTGTAAAAATATTGATGGCAAAAATGAATACATAGGTCACATACTGATAATGAGGTCACAGTATTGTGATCGTAGTTTGTCTGGCAGACGGTCATCACTCAGACATGTGAATGCTTCCTCCCAGGTCAAATAGTTCAATTCCTGGGTGATGACCTTGATTGAGAAGTCATTCTGACCCTGAAAACAGAAACAAAAGGAAATTTTCATAATTTTCTGAAACATCAGCATCAAGTACATACAGTCCATCAGTGCAAAAAAAAAATAGACACAATAAAATAAAGCTACGTTATTTTCACATTATCACCAGTGTGAGATTGCCATCTCACACTGCTGCGACGTCATTTGATTGTGATTATTTTCTATGATTTACGTTACACAGAGAAGTAAAATGTTTGGTTTTGTTTTCTTTAAATTTCATTTTGATATAGCTTTCTGCTGGACAACCTTGGGTTTTCTTAGTTTACACTTACGGTGTAAACCATTTTCGGGTATGCCCTCTCTGGCTGTCTAGTTTGATTTTGCACTGAAGTTCAAATGAGAATTTTTGATAATTTTGAATTTTCTCGAAGTTCTTGAATTTATGCACTAAACTGTTGGTAAAATGTGAGAAAATAATCCTTCATTATTTATTCGTGTGAGATAGGGAAATTCCACCTCTGGAACAAGATTCACTGTCCAGGTCTAACTCAGCAAAGCCTCGTCCTAGACTGGGAATCTTGTGGTGGAATTTACTTATCCCACGGTCGTACGAATGAAGGATTCCATTAGGGATTATTATTACCTGTCAACCTTTTACTACCACAATGAGTAAGTTTTCCTTCAAAGTGAAGGAGAATTATGAAAATGAGGGAAATCTCTACACAAATGTAATTCTCAGTCTTTTAACAAGGTTTTAAATCATTGAAAGAAAATTATAAAATGTGGCATTTGATAACAAAATTAAGAAATGTTTCCATTCCTCTGTAAGAAACACGTACGTGACACAGATCTCCGAACAATTCCAGCTGATGTTCCAGAAACAAATACTCCTCTCCCGAAACGTTTGTTGCAAACTCTGCAAGCTCCATCCATTTTCTACCCTGATTGGTTGACACATAAATAACTCCATGCTCTTTTCCTATTTTCTGTCCCATATCAGTGTAATAGACACAGTTTTGCTGAAAAATTATTAAAGCTGATTAATTTTGTGTTTCTATTCTTTTTTTTTTTTTTTCTCTTATAATTTCAAATTTTCTATCCTAAGATACTCAATAGGACAGAAGCAACTAATATTTGTACATTTAAAACAAACAACCACATACATAAACATTCTATAAACCTTAAACAGAATTTGCAATTTTATTAAAATTTAATCAGTGTGTCAAAAACACATTAAAGAACATTACACTTTATTTCAAAATCTTCACAAGGATAGAATTAACCATTGTTTAAAAATCATTCCACATTAAGGTTACAGAATTTTTATACTTCCCCTGAATATCTCAAGATAGCTATTTTTTTTAATGTCTTATTTAAATGTTGAAAATTTGCATTCAACTCTTCAAATAAAGAGATAAGGAAAGAACCCAGAACTACATTGCTTAGGTTTGTTGACATTATCAAATGAAGATGGTAATTTTCTTAAAATTCAGCATGTCAATACCAATTTTAGGTAAATTATTTTGAACAACTTCACTTCCATTCAACAATTTAGCCATATGTTTTCCTTACACTTCCTAAGTATATCCTGTTTACCTCTTGTCAATGAACAATATTTTGGTCCTTGTTTACAACCTTAACTCCCAAGTTCTATATATCATACCCTATTGCCCTTCATGAGCCAGACTTCTGTGATGTACTTTTGATTGTCTGGAATGGACACACCATCACATACACACAAGACTGCCAGCAAGTCAAGGTACCTATGATTCTAAGAAAATCAAAAACAAATCTCATAAACTAAGTCTACCCAGAACAACCAACAGGTCAAATAATCTGTCTGTAAAATTTTACCATCTAATAATATGCATGTATCTGTAAACAACCAATGGCATGAGCATCAATAAATTCCAAAGTTGTAAATTTCTTATTTCAATAATTAAAACAAGCTAGGAAAAGAGAAAATGAAATTTCACTAATTTCACATTTCAATAGTTTCAATCTTTACAAACCCTGTCTCTCTGTAGAAGTTCCACAAACTTGTCAATGTGGCCATGGGAAATTCGGTCCACAATTTTCCGATTGTCTTTAATGAGTTCCATCACCATGTGAGCTGCATTCAAACCAATCTGACCCTGAACAAAAAAAGATTTTAAATCAGCATTTAATTTCCATGAAAATTTTTCAAATTAAGGCATATCTTAGATTCAAAGCAAAAATTTGTGGTGATTATCTTCAGATACCATCGATTAACTTCAAATGCATGCAGTTGCTTGCCAAACATTGAGTAGTAATCATTAAAGATATGGATGAAAGATATATTATAACTTCCTTCTTTTAAAACAAAAATATGATATTCTGAACCACCAAAATCATCCCCTAATTTCCAAACAATCAATATCAATAATGTTTAATTGATGCTGTTCCCTTTTTTAGGGGATGGGTCCCACATGCAAAGAGTTAATTTTTTTCTCTAAGAAATTATTCACCTCCTTCAGTTCAAACTGCGACAGAAAGAAATCAATGTATTTGGCAATATACAGCTCATTCTTCCGACTGTCTCCCATTAGGTAAGTATACAACACATTGTAAGCCTCCACAAAAATCTTCGTCAGATGGCTGAAAACAAGATGGAAAACAATATTCATAAATGGATACTGTCAAATATATAGAACTCACTTGGCAGTACAGTATAATCTGTCTAAACCGGCTATGTGTGGTTCCAAAGAAATTGGCCGGTTTACACAGAGTCCGGAGTGCAGAATGTTGACAAGAATGAGAGTTGCTTCCCTTGTATTCACTATCTGTGCATACGTGTGTAATGATTGCCAACGTTTTAATATATCACAAAAGAATTCAAAATGTAAAAATATAAATGTCAGTGTTTTATTGTCGTGCTCATTTGAACAAGTTTCAATTTTTATTAAACAGTTTAAATTCTGGGAATTATTCGCGCAATTTTCTGTTGGTAAATTGTCGATTTCGTCTACATCATCGCCTTTATCAGGTGCTACATTATGTACGTTCGTCAAGTTTGTGCTGTGTTCGTTTAAAATTTGTCTTTCCCAGCTTTCATTGTAAATGTATCGCATTCAACTGTCTCAATTTGTGAAATGGAAACTAATGCAATGCCGAGTGATCGACCGGACATGGCAAGTTGTGCTAACTAACTGCATATCATCACTGTCTGACTCGCTGTAGAGCTCTGAGAAGTCCACGAGGGGAAACCCTGCTTTTGGAAAACATAACGGGATTGTTGCCGATTTTATTTCATTCCAAGAATGTATCGAATTCATCGATTAATTGAACTTTGTCTTTTAATGTCAGTTCTCGTCTCTGCCGTTAGGGGGAGGGCGCCATTACCTCGTGCGTGGTGCTGTCATAATTGAAAAGTGCACCACATAAAAATCAGGTTTTATTTTAAACTGATCGCGACTCATCGCCAGTTGCACTCTTTTACTTACCTGTGGCTTCCCTTGAGACACCCTTTGTGTACACCGCGTGTGATCGACCGAATACCGACAGGTTGGTCATCGTGGGGTGGCTGGTTTAAATGCGATAATTAGAGCTAATTACGGGCAGTTGGGACCTTGTGTACACCGAATACAATTGACTGCAACAATTAGGGTGGTGTATCATCGAGGGGCCGGTTTACACAGGTTAATTAAAGTTAATTGATAGCAGTTGGGACTGTGCAAGCCGGTCGATATACAGAATACGCAGTATTCGGAGTACAGGGAATTATTAATAAAGGATTTGTTAAAGAAATGTTAGGGACTATATTTTATGGCCGGAATTGACAGAGCGCCGGAGTACTCAGAGGCCAGTTTGGACAAATTATACTGTATATATCATTCAGTTGTCTCTCTTGGATCTACAACCATTGATAGCGAGACTAAATGTAACATAGTGTTAAGAAGTTGCTGACAGCAGAGTGTAACTTGCATCATAGTTATAAACCCTACCCCATCTCTATCTACATGTACCCTCCCAAAGAAAGACTGAGGTTAATGATAGGAAAGTTTATTTATAACAACTTACCACTGCCCCCCCCCCCCCCCATCCCCTTAAGTTAGGGAGAGAGATTATGGTTGATGATGGGGGAGTGATGTAGCTGAAACATTAATGTTCTTCCCTAAGGTCAAGATCATAATAAGCTTCTGATGGGGAATAAAATAACTTACTACTGATCCGGGCTTCCTCTAAATGGGATCCGAAGTAGATATATCAACAGCTCCACTATCTGAAATCAAAATTTATTCATGTAGATCAATTACTTGAAGATAGTTACAAATCGTACAAACATTTATGATTGCTACAAGTCAGATCATAGTTTAACTTGAAGGGTTGGACACTGTTAAGGTCAAAATAGCACAATAGTGATCTGGTATTTCTTGCAATATCATTATCAATGCCACAGCAAAAGAATGTCCTATAACACCTCTCTACAATCTTCCTCTAATCACTGCCGTGTACTTTTAAGGCCTTCATATGATATAGTCTGGGCAACAAGATGTGGAGAAATTTTTCTTACTGGTGGATAGAACTTACCCTGAGATTTCTCATCAATTTCTGTCGATTTTTTTCTGGCTGTCCATCCACAATCATGTAAGTGCTGAGTTCTCCCAGAGCCTGAAAACACAAAATTTATATGTACTGCGTGTCACATGCGGCTCTGTTACTGATAATGTACTAACAATTCTACAAGTGTTCTAACTGACATACTGTTAGAGTGTCGTGTGCCATTTTGGCGTTCAGATTCATCCCAGCCCGTTTCTGAAAATGGAAAAAACATATTATATATGTGTGTATAGCAGTCTGATACAAGTCTCTCTCTCTCTCTCTCTTTCTCTCTCTCTCTCTACTACTTTTAATTACATATTGTCAGTATGCATACATTTGATTTATGTATTAAACAGTGATGAAATAACCGTGATGCAATTTTTCATTATGTTTGAAGGATCACCATCAGACATAACTTTTTCTGTAATTTTCTTTGACGTGTTTATAAATCTATAAAATTCTTCCTCCATCAAACTTTGTATTTTGTGATTTTATTTCTCATAACAAAATTTTTTTTAAAGGTTCTTATTTATTTCAATATCCAAAAATAAGAAATCATCTGATATGATTCATGTCACAAAATATATAACAAAGGGCCCATGGGACATAATAGTATCGCATTCAAAAGGTAATGAAGGTATATGGTACTGAAAAAACACATTCAATAGAAGTATTTATCTTCAAAAGAATTGTTCAGAATTTCCTAACCATTTTGTTTTGGGGATTTTTCAATGTGCTGACAAGTTACGATACTTCGACATGCATTACATTTAAATTCATTCAACCATACTTCAACAATCGATCCCTATTTTTCAGATCTTCAATCATTTATACCAAAAACATTGATTTTTCTCCCCGACTTTCTCAAAAGAGTGCATTAAAAAAGAGCAACACTGATCATTTTTCCTGCCTTTTCAATATCTATAATTTAGTGCTGTGTTCCCTTTAAATCTGATACAATGAATGAATATTTAAGTTAGAAAAACGGGATAATGATAAAATCGTTGCTTTAAACTTGATTACAGCATGGTCCTAAAATAGGACAGTTCTTAACAAATATGTCACTAACATGGAGACACGTCTGTAAATATGCCTGATACTAGAAATATATTCTAAAACATTCAGATTATTTTAAAAATCTTATATCTGTGTCGTATTTGCCTATTACTTGTCAAAAAATTTCACAGTGGAGACTTTTATGTACTCTCAAACAAGAATATGACTTAGTTTTCATTTGACTCGTGATTAACATCACAGTCTCATAATTTTTTTTTAGAAGCATATTATTTTCATCCCACTTACTCTTTTGAGAGATCAAAACTTGATATGCAATGAGAATGGATCATTAGACATTCAGGCAACATGTAATACAACTATACACAGTATAGCCATTTTCTTCATCAGATTATCACTTACTGTATAGGGAATAAGTATAATATAGAGATTGTTAACCTCTGTAATTTCTACATCAGAAAACTAAGAACATCAGAAAACTAAACTCTCAAACACCTTGTTCAGGTGTATAATTTCACTAAATATAAAAATTCCATGTCTTTTTTTTCCCAGCATATTGATTACTAGTACCATAAAACTTCAAAACTCAAATAACTAGTTCATGTGTAGTTACATTTCACAAGCAGCATAACACTGAATTATAGCCCAGCTAACCTTCATCAATTCTTTCAAACACTTTCCAATAGTGCTTCACTTGTAACAAACCGATCACTAAAACTTTGTCACACATGCAGCATTTTCGTATTCTACTAATCTATTACAAAACCTTCTTTTCATTACAATTCTATAGGAAATTTTACAGGAAATCTGGCATCAAGTACTTCCTTTCATTCCATTAAATGTTGACTCCAACAGAACACTAAAAATCATTCACTAACATTTCTGTTCCAGAAAACACTAATTTCTTTTACCTGAGGTTCTCAGATATCAAAACAGCAGCAACAATTAATACGGACACTAAATGTCTGCAATCATCAGTATTGAAAGAAACACTTACATCAGCCACCAGTTTCTGTATGAAGGGCACCATTCCCGCCATGTGATGGAAGATCTCGACATGTTCATCTTCCACTCCCTGTATAGTGAAGGCATCATCATATTGCTTCTCTTCAATTGTCCCAATCTACAAAACAGTGAAGGCATCATCATACTGCTTCTCTTCAATTGTCCCAATCTACAAACCAGTACCCACAGGTCATCTGAGAATATAGACCATGTATACAGTGACAGAGAGGGGGAGGGGGTTATAGGGGTATAAAGTACTCTATTATTATGTTGACAACAGAATAATTTTTTATAGAAATAATCATAGGTCTTATGAGAATATATATCACATATACGATGATAGAGAGGGGGAGGGGGTTATTGGGGTTCCAATGCCCCTTCACTTGTTGGGACACATTTACAAATAAAAAGGTCACTAAAATTTGTATTATTGGGGGGAGGGGTGGGGGCTGCAACCCTCTTCTTGCAACAGATAGAATTAACATCAGGACAACCCCCTCACCCTGACAACAGATAGAATTAACATCAGGACAACCCCCTCACCCTGAACATTTTCAGATCTGTACCCTGTATTATCATATGATTTAATACAAAAGGAAAACTGAAATATATTATATGTTAACAAAAGATTAATTTTTTTTTTTTTTTACAGATATAATTATATTAATTCAAAAACATTCAGAAATGAATGATAAAGAAGTTAGGCAAATGATTTTACATCTTTCATTCATTTTCACTATGTAATGTCAAAATTCAAAATAAAACTGAAAGTTTACACAACTGTCACAAAAATATCCCACTCAACTGTGTTATCTAAAGATAGACATTAAAATTAAAATTTAAAAAAAAACACCACATTCAACACCTAAATACAAAAAGAAATTAGAAAATAATATAATGACAACAATCACATACACGCAAATGATAATCTGTGAATAGAGTGCAACCTTTAAACATCGGCAAATCTACATCTGGAAGTATAGGCTTTGATCTTCTTTGCACTGAGATTAATTTTTCACTTTAATTTGATGGAGAAAAAGCTTAATCTTCTAAATCCTTCAGTAGGATACATTTGTCTATCTGCAACAGCACTGGACAAAGAACAACTACTTGAAACCTGTAAACTCTGTATTTTTACCTTTAACATTTTAAAACTAACCTACAAGAAATGAAAGGTAAAGTATTTCTATGGTCTTCCTCGCCAAAATCAAATAAAAATCTTTGTTGGTGTATTTTGATATGGTTGGGCCCAGAGGCCTAAATCATGGTCATTTACTCTCTGAGAAAAACCATACCACTATTCCGATGGGAGGACTACAATTCTCTTTAACAAGTCAGTATTCTAAATACAACAGAGGGTCATGGAACAATATTTGGTCTTAGCAACATTTAAGAATCCTGCATTGCAGAGCTGAGATCAAAACCAAAAATTTAGTTTTAATTGTACCCTTGACCATATCCAAATGATGTTACTTTTCATCAAAACACACTTAATGGTCATAATCAAATGTTGGCACAAGTAAACAGCTAATAATAGCTGTACTACCAGACATGGAGGAATTCAGACAGTCAGACTGTTCCAATACACCCCCCTGTACTGTTTGCTTGGGGTTTATAAATAAATCAATGCAAGTTTATATCAAATAAATATAGCAGAATACCAGTTTCCATCAAACAATATGGGATAATTACTTTGGTGCAATTACAACATATATACAAGCTTTACATCTGGCATGCATTCACCCCTCGTAATCGTATACATGCCATAAATTTTGTATATTCAACTACGGAGTTTTAAGATTGTGTTAAATGTTTTTCACATCATTCCTGTTTTTTAGAAGACTAGCTAGCATTACACATAAGACATTACATATACCTTTCTCACATTAGTTTGATATCCCACACAATCCTGCGTTACATGTATATGTTAAGTGAGACAATGTAATTTCAATGTAACTGAAAAATAGCTGTCCCAACCCCTTACCCACCCCCTAAACTTGGTAGTTTAATGTCTTAATTGATTTTCATTTATAAAATTGTTATATTATTAATTAACAGCAAAGTTTCTGATCTCACTACATATTATGTACTACACAGCATCAACATTTTTGCCAATAATTTGCAGTTAAAATTAATTCTCAAACTGCTATCGAAATGTCAGCATAGCACAATCCTTTAGCCTTAATAAAATGACATTAGCAAATATCCACATATGGCATGTACGCAGGGGCATCAGTCTCATTGTCAAAAGACACGCATTTACTCACGCATAAAGTCTGACTCCGCTTTTTATTGACTTTCCTTTTTCCAGCGGTCGTTTGGGTGATAGTAGGTTGTGGTGTCTGGGTTCAAAGTTCAAACAATAGGATTTTATACACAGTGATTTTCTTTTAACAATAGCAATTAAATTAATGCATCACACAATTTTTACACATTTGTTAATTCATACAACAGTGTCTGAATACATTGTGTACAAATGGAAGTTGTTAAGTACCCAAATTGTGGATTTTATATTCTTCAACTCGCACATGCTCACCCCATGACGATGTTATTGTGCATGACTAATTGTTTTTCACAATCAAGTGACTGTGGTGTTTTACATCATTTGTTACAATATAGTGAAAATGGTTTGGTCATCACATTCCCAAATGCCAAAAATCAATACCTGCAGCAACTCTGACTGAAGCAAAAGTATCAGAAACTCTCCATCAATTCTTAGATACTTTTCAAAAAACCAAATAATCGTTATGAATAATCAACAATATGTAAATCAATCACCGACAATGAAGAGTTCCTCACTCAAGGTCGTCGGAAAAGAATTCAAAACATATTTTACGAATTGCACAAAGAAGCATTTTATAAGAGCCAACAGCTACAGAGAATCTTCTAACAGGACGAACTTACCATTCCATGATGGCTGGTCTGACAGCATTTGAGAGGAGACAAAGTTTGACATAAAATCACAATGTACACAATCAGATGGTGACCTTGTCCAACACCAGTCATTGCAACAATCTCCATCAAAAATTAAACAAGGCTTTGTCTCTATATCATGATCAGATACCAATTTATATATTGAAAAGAAAGATATTTTTTTATGACTTTAGGAAGAATGACTTATGAATTCTTAAAAATAAAGCTTCCCCACCTGCTTGAGTTCTGCTGTGCTCCATTTGAGAGATTCCATTGCCTTGGTGTCCTGTGTTTGTATAACCTGCTTCCTCTTGTATTCCTCTACAGTGAAAGAGTATTCATGAAATAATAAACAACACCGGTACAACAAAAATACTTGGAATATTTATCACAAGGTGATACAGAGAAAACAAGCACCTTCCATTAAACCATACAGTACAACCAACTTCTTCAAATTCACATATAAGGAATGTCCTTGAGTTTTGTGAGTTGTCTTGCATATATTGCATATACATCTCTAAAGTGATGGCTCACTCACAAAAATAAGTGTTCGCAAATGTCTTTCCTATCAGAGGTTCGTTAATAAAATGTACTGATAAATGAAAATGGATTGACAATTACTGTATTCCAATACAGTGCTGGAAACTAACTTTTTATGTCACCAATCCAGTCGGACTAATAGGGTATAATTTCAACCAGTCCGCAGAAAAATTTACCAGTCCACCAGAGTTTTCCAGAAATAATTAAACACATTTCATTAATGTTATTAAAATAAAATAATGGAATTTAACTTGTCATATATGTCTAAGACAATAACACTAATTAAATGTGAGATTTATATTTACTAATCAGGTTCATCTGATATCTACAGAGGAATGCCAAATAGGTGTTTAAGATTCCATGTTTTCCAGAATGATGTTTTAGAAAATTGACCAGTCCCATCGACTGGCTAAAACACCGCCGGACTTTTAACCAGTCATGGACTGACGGGCATATGTTAATTTCAAGCCCTGCAATATTGCTTTAAAGTCATTCTATGACTGTCCAGGACTGAAAGTTACTTGCAAATATGCATAACTTCGTAAGAAGCATCAACTGCCAATCTAAAAATCTCACTATCAAATCACTTCATACATGTATATTGTATAAGTATTGCAGTGGAAAATCCCAGCAATTATAATGTTCTAATGCTCTCACAAAAACACAATCTCATGATATCATAAATTAAGGGCAGCTTTCAATGAAGTCACATGACATTTCTAAAATTTGTGCCATATATCACTTACAACCAGCGTAAAATTCCTATATCTCCCATCATGTTTTTTAACTTTTTATATTGACCCCTTCAAGCCAATTAATATCTGACCCGACAAGAAGCATTAATATAAGTTGTAGACCTCTTTTGTTAAGCGTCGTAAAATAACTGAAGTTCAAATTTTATGCATTTAAAACATCTTAGAATACGTACCAAGAAAAGCATGAAGCCAGCTTCCCGACACCACATGTTCAATTCTGCAGTAACTGTCCAATGGAATATCGTCATTTTCCTGAAAGTGGTCAAATGTGTGTAACAACTATAAAATAAATCACTCCAAGAAAACACATGTAAAATCCTGAGGATGACTTCAAATATTTCTCAATTTCAAAAGAACGAAAATGGACATCACAATAAATATATTAAATTGTCAGGAATTCATGATTTTTTTTATACATCTGGTTATAAGAATAATTTAAAATATATGTGTAAATATATCTATCAAAAATGTTTAACTTATATGCTTAAAAACATCTTCAAAATACAGAAATGAGTTGTGCAAATGAGTATACATAAATATATACATGTAAAAGGAACATTCATTTGTTACGATAGTTTTAGTCACTATAAAGGGGTGTCTGCAGACATTACTGTACACAGATATATGGCATTATGCCTTGAATGTTGCACTTGACATGCAAATCTTCAAACAAAAACATACAATGTATGCTACAAAATGAAGTATATATTTCATAACAATATGTGTATCAGTTTCACTCCATTAGCCATAATGATTAAAACTCACATGAGAATCCGAGACACGAACAGTCTAATGTATGGTAAAACATCGTCAAAGAATTAAATTAGGAATATCTAGATTAAATCTGTAATGTCATATTTCAAAGCGTTCAAGAATGCCAGTCAGATGACGTTAACATTCCCCCGCGTCAATATCATATGTCACAGAAGCTGCGACTAGCATTAATAATTCATAATATTGAAAACAATATAATCTGGTCAACAATTTGAATTCTTAACACACTTTACATTGAAAAACAATGTCGTATATCATTTTCCATTATGCAATAAATGAAGTATTACTATTTCTTTTAAGTTATTGCATGCACAAGACAAACACTGATGCATGCACAAGATATTTTACAATCAAATATACTCTAAGACCTATCAATATCATTCAAACCAAAGCTATCAGGGATTTTTTTAAGGGTCTGTAGGGGGCCGAAATAAGGCCCCATTCCCAATGCTAAAAAGCAGGTATTTTCCCCAATTTTTGCTTTGAAATTCCCAAACAATGAAAACAAATCAAGCAGGGTAGCCAAATCATTCATGAATTTTCTTCACAGTCCCACAGATAACAATCTTTACTTCAAAATTCTTCAGTAAACCTTATCTTATTTGAAGGAGGTAAGCTTTGGCCAAATTGAAAGTCAGAAGAAGCCCAATTATACCTTAAAGCCCTCTGAATTGGGTTTTCTTTATTTCTTTGTTTGAAACATTTTCCCCCAATTTCAAGCAAATGTCGTTATTTTTCCCAATTGGAAAGGCCCTGACCCTTGAAATCAAGACCTTAAAAAAAACCTGGCTACAGAATTCAACAATTTTCTTTAAATCTTCATTCTATTTACAGAATTTTGAACAGAGTATCCAATGAAATTACATCATTCTATTAAAACCAACTTTGATCAGTCAAGACAGTTGTCCAAAAATTGAATGGCCTATCTACATGTAGTTAAATTTTTATGGCCTAGTTAAGTCTTTATGGCCTAGTTAAGATTTTAAGGTACTTAATTGAGTTGTAAACTGTTGAGACTTTGCATGATGAGAACTTTAAAAGGTAAATCTATCAGTCTTAGCATGTACAGTCAAACTTGCCATAGCAGTCACCTTTATTTAGCGATCACTTGTCTAATGCAGTCATGTTCAATATCCTACACGATATAACTCTATTTAGCAGTACCCGTGTAACATAGTAAACCGCCATCGAATTCTGCATTTCATTAACATTTTACCCTTCCTTTAAATTTGATCAATCACATGAACTGCATATGAGATTTTATTGGCGACAGATGAATAACAAATACGCTGTTATTGATGTAAACAATCAGTCAAGTATATAGCAAGATCAAGAGAAGATAATCAGTCTTCATTACATGTATTTCAAATGGTTGGATACATAAATAAGTTATCAAAGTATCTGTGTATACGTCTTGCAAGTTTGATTCAAAAACCTTATTTTATGCAGTCCATGGTGTATCAGCAAATGACTTTTTAATTTTGATTTCAATATTTTTTGGTTACTTCTTGATTTAGTATTGTTTCACTCAATTGAAATGTAATAACATATGAATTTTCTTCATGACGCTCGAATATGAATTCTGTTGTGTTGTCATTTCTTTTGGGAGTATATTTCCAATTTCTGCATTGAAGGGGAAAAATGAAAAGAAAAACAGGGGTCATGACACTTGTTATTGAGGTATAGTGTGTTCAACTTGACCTTTTTACGCACTTAAAATCTACTTCTCCTTTATTTGCATGAACTAGTTTTGTTCGTAGGTATCAACGCAACACGAGAAACACCATCAATCATAACATTAAATTAATACATACTCATCTCTTCTAACAATATAGATATAAAAAAAAAAGTTTAATGCTAGTAAATTGAAATTTAAAAAAATGACCTTTCTGTATTCAAAATATGCATAAATTTATCACATAGAATTTGAAAGTAAAGAACTTTCACTGAAAGTACAGTAAATGTAACTAAACACTGCTTTTTGATTTGAATGAGAAAATCTCCCAATTTTTTACAGGTGTGAGATATACAAAATAACAGCTGTCAATCACACCTACATTAGTATATTGATATTTTGTACAGGAGTCTGTACTATTGTTGACAACATCAAAGGTATAAACATCTGTACTTACACTAAGCTGTGTGCACACAAAGCATAATAAGATCAGGTGAAAACACTTCTGGTCAATACATAACATATGATCTTACAAAACATTGCTGTCACATTTATACCATCAAGACATGAAGACTGAATTGTAAGTGCCTATCCTGCGATACTATTCTTGATCTCATTAGTGGTTAAACAATTACGCTGTCGTCAAATTTTGCAGTTTCAGGAGGAAGAAAAAACAAGTAATGGATGAAATTATAAGACATACATCACAATTCCATGATAATCAAAATCTGTTGTTTATTTACTGGACACAAAATTGCAATTTTATGAAAAGATATCAAGAAAAATTAAAAATCCTATGAAACTCCTATAACTAATCCACTGTCAGAGCTAACTAGTTAGGCAACGAATTTAAAGGACAGACAGGACAATGATCAGGTTTTAGAAATATATTATGTCAGACACTCCACATTACTAGCCATGACACCATTAAGGCTCTCAAACCCAAACAAATGACCCAATTGCTGAGGCTTGATCTCAGGGATATTTTCTATTATTTTTTTTAAAAGTATATATGGTGATAAAAGGCAGTTTAAGTTAGTGTGAGAGCACAAACTTACAATTTTTAACATTGAGATATATATTTACCCAGTATGAGGGAAATTCATTGACAACTAATTATTTGCATGTCACTGTCCTGCCTATCTTTATAAATGGTTAAGGACTGTATTATTATCATTGATTTGTATTTGTGATGTACTTCCCTTCAAAACTTCTTTATCCTTCACAGAGAGATAACTTCCATAGATGTATAAGATTAATGTTGCTTATAAGCTAACCTCTATTCTCAAAAGCTAAACATACGTATACATGATACAATATACGTACCCAGAAATACAAAATAGGAAGGTACTACATAGAAGGTTTACACATTTAGGAAACATTAAGTGATTTATTGTTTTGGTAGGAGAGATCTGATTGGCTATTTTACCCTAATAACAGGATGGAGTCTGAACACAGTAGCCGGATCCAGATGGTCACCGGTTAAGGTCACATGACCATCCTTCACTGTCAGGTATTTCCGAGTACACATATGGATGATTTTACACTGTTGTTCCCATTTCAGGACTCCACCTGCAAAAACATGCAGTCATATTAAGAATTTATAGCACCAGTGCTTAATTGATCTAGCTCAAAATGAAACCGTTCTTCAGATCAAATTTTGAACATTCTACTACAGAATGCCAAATCAAACAATTCTTTGTAGTTCAGTAGCCACTACAAAATATTCAATTTCTTTAAGCTTGAAGACAATACTATTATTTGTATATGAAAGAGAATTGTGATCTTGGGTTTTTCTGCAGGTCTTCAGTAAACTGGTACCTTGTACTGGTCCCTCCTGAAGCTCTATCTGCCAATATGTGACTGCTGATGTACTAGGGAACAGGGTCTTAGGGTTTGCTGGGTCCATTGGCCTCATTCTCAGATGAACTGAAAGGAAATTATAGTGTTATATGGTTCTTTCAGATTAAAACTGAGAGTCAGGGCAAATTTTCAGTTTTCCCTTTTCCCAAAACTGGGGAAAAAACTACATAATATATGTTACTGAATTAATCACAATAACCTCAGAAGTGCTTCATATAATTTTTTTTCTAATAAGTCTCATGAATGATGAGAGAGAGAGAGAGAATTGAATTGAATTGCAGTCTCCTGATGTGAGATCTAGATGAATTTGTAATGATATTACCATCCTCCAAGAGTTCGTCATCAAACAGTCCCTCTGCCACTAAGTAAGCCTCCATCTCCTTGTGGTAAAAGCGGATGATGTCTCCTACTTTCACCCTGTCCATGTCCTCTGGAGCAGGCTTGTACTTCCTGTAGATTGTGAACCCAGACTGCTGGACAGACAGATTCAGTTCATGGCTGAAAGTGAAATTTTACGACTCACAAGTTTAGTTCGTGGCTAAAAGTGGAATTTTTAAAAAAATTGTTTTGTTTAAAATTTGAGAAGAGATATAAAATGTGCTGATCGATCCAAGAACTATTGCTTGTCTCCCATTAAATCTCCATGTAAAAAAAATGTGTTTGGGAAACACTGGTGCCTCATAATGCAGCAATTTAAGTAGGTCTTGTCACAGTTAAGGAATGCACATGTGAAATACAACTTTAAGACCCAGTATCACTAAGCATTCACAAATTATGGCCAAGGTTAATTTACAAAAGTAAGTAAAACTCCAAGGTGAAGGTCATGGTGTCAAACATTTTGGTACCAATAGAATGTCTTGTTACAAGGAATACACATGAGGAATATGAAAGCCCTAGCACTTAATTACCATTCAAAAGATATGGACAATCCCCCAAATCTATGATTACAGAGCAGAAAAAACAAGAGGCTCAAGGGCCACATCGCTCACCTTGGCTCATATTTGAAGATTTTCCTTATATATATTAGTATGTAAAACTTTGATCCCCTATTGTGGCCCCATCCAACCCCCGGGGGCCATGATTTGAACAAACTTAAATTTGCACTATGTCAGGAAGCTTTCATGAAAATTTCAGCTTTTCTGGCCCAGTGGTTCTTGAGAAGAAGATTTTTAAATGACCCCACCCTATTTTTGCATTTTTGTGATTATCTCCCCTTTGAAAGGAACATGCCCTTCATTTGAACAAATTTGAAAGCCCTTCACCCAAGGATGCTTTGTGGCAAGTTTGGTTGAAATTGGCCCAGCGGCTCTGAGAAGAAGTCGAAAATGTGAAAAGTTTATGACGCCGACGACGACAGACAATGGATCAGAAAAGCTCTCTTGAGCCTTTGACTCAGGTGAACTAAAAAAAATCTAGATATTCACTTTATCAGACATATCAAAAAAGAAAATGAAAGACTCAACTTCATTTCAATCTATTATGAGAGGAAGCTCATTGTGAATTGTTTATTATAATGACATGTATTAAAAGTACATCTGTAATTTTATATCAATAATACCAAAAAAGTGCACACAGCCAAACAGATATGTAAGCCACTTTCAATCTCATAATTAATGTCAATGTTAGACCATTCATACCTTCAGATATCTAAGAGGCTATATTTTAGGACACTATCACTTTTCTAGTGTTTTGACAAGTTGGTTGTGTTCTGACAATCAATCTATTCTTTAATTTTCTACCAATATTACAACTAATCATTTCACCACGGCCATGAAAAGCTGTAAACCTGAGGATCTTTATAGTCCCAAAAATTCCTTTCACACAGACTATTCTATAATCCTTGGTCCATATATCTACTACATTTGCAATTCATATTCAAGGGATTACAAACACACAAAGAGAACAACTTGAATGACTACTGACTCAAGTCTTCATTTGAAACTGAATTTTAAAAATGGGGAAATCCACATGAGAGATCAAAAATTTATTGATTTCTGACTTGGATTTTCCAGTGTTGCCTAGCTGTCACTCTCTCCAATATAAACAGAATTTTAAAATTCTAAAGTGGCAAGATTATCACACACAAATATCAAACTGTTTGCTAAGCTGGCTATGCTTGCTTGGACTAGGGTAATGTATATCTAAATATTGCATATCAATATCACAACAAAGGGATCCCTGACTGATCAGTGTTAATACAAGAACAACATTATTATACTACAACCTAGAAAATAGTATACCCACAATAACCAAAAATCACTTCCTGATGTTTAAACATTCATAACAGATTACTTCTTGTTATTGATAACAGCATTTCAAAATGAAGATGTCTTTTGTAAAGTTGACACTAAGTATACAAACATGGTCCAACAGTCCTAAGTCTAATGTTCATCATTTTTATCGTGAGATGGTCTTTCTGATACTATTATATCCACAAAATGCCTTGAGCGACTATATATGTATAGATATTAACATAATCTAATTTTCCATATTTTATAATGAATGGAAACTGTGAAAGGCTTATTCTGCCTATATACTTATAATATTTGGCAGGTGTATACAGTCAACAGGGGATGCTTACTCCTCCTAAGCAGAGGACACATCAAATCAAGAATTTCCATCCTTTTTAAAGGAATTTAGGAGGTCATGTAATTGTCTTAGAGTGTAAGGAAGCAATCAGAGCATATCAAGGTATGACCGGTTTTGTCTAGACAGGGCAGGATATAAAATTAGGATAGTGCAACCTAGGCTTCCCTAGTTATAAGGAAAGTATCATATAGCACCTGAATCAGACATAACAAATAAACAAGATCCGTTTCTGAAGGATGAAGCCTCCTAAAAGTTTGTCATTTAACTTGAACAAATAAAATGTATCTATCAACAGCTTTAAAAAAGTTTTGGACAGAGGAAAGATGGGACTCTCGAAACCCTTTAGCTTCATCGTATTTGACTCTCTGGCATAAATGCTTCATTTTCCTTACCTTGTGCTGTAGACCGACACCTGACCCAGTAATGATTTGCTGACATGAAGGTATGATCCTGAGGATTTCACGCTCTCCAAAACAACCTGGTCATCAACTTGCACCTGAAAATCAAGACATGTTTAAAAGATCTCAAAACAATTGTTACCATTACTTTCACTTATCACATTGCTCTTATAAGTGGATTTCTTTATACACTGTACTTATATCATGAAAAATACCCAATGTTTCCAATCATTGTGCAGGAGGCAGATTTTGTTTAAAAAAAAACAATAAAGAAGAAAATTGCATGAACAATATCCCACAAGTAAATTTGAATAAGATCTCGTAAGACTGATGTGTTATCGGTTAATTCTGGTTAATTCCGGTATCACAACTCGATCAACATTTACAGGCTTGATTTAAAGCTATATATGCCATATTAATTCATACAGATTTTTTTCAATGTTGGAAACCAGACTAAAAATTATGTCAGTATGATAAACAATATAAAATACTAATTTCTGACAAATTGACAAATTATTGATTGGTATTAGATAATGAAGTACTGGTCTATTCAATATAAGGGGAAAACTATGATTCTCTAATTCAAATTCTTAAAGGATTGGTGTTTGCAAGTGCACGGTAAAAGTATTATTAGAAACATGATGGAAGAAGAGTGGATTTGTATACAATATTTTGTTACATCAGAAATGATATAATAAACATGAACTCCCCTTCACACGTCCATCGCTCAAAATGCCAGTTCTCCCTACCCCGTGTCTGACTAGCTTTTTCTTTCTTTAATCCCTGAACCCGTTACACTAACAACCCGCAGGCTGTCCATGCTTTAGCATTGCCTTAATTGTTTACTTTTCACTTACGATGTTAAGTGATCATAAACATTTCAGACACAGACTCGGAGATTTGTAGCTTGATTATACTTTTTAATCTGATTAACTTAAATTGTATAACTTAATGTATAACTTGCAGCTTGATAAAATATAAACATCACATACTTTTGTTCCTATGATAATAGCCAAATATGGCATATATAGCTTTATAATTAATCATAAAACTTGACTTCAAGTCACAGAAAACCCCCAGATAATAGTATTATAGGTGACAGTAGTGTCAAAACTGTTCTTTATGAAAACTTGGGGCTGGTTCAGTTCCAGCATTTATGACTACAGGCAGTAGAAGAAGATCAAATTAGCTATACTGAACCCACCACATCACCCTCTGCCTTGACTTTGTATCGTGGCATGATACGGAACTGAGCATGTTTGGCATTGTCTCCCAGTAACTCCACCTGTCAAATACACAACCCAATATCATTAACTTCTGACAAAAATAATCTACTGCATATCCTAACATAATTATTAATGCATCTTGAAGACTTTTTTTCCAAATGAATTACAGTAAAACATGGCTACAGTGAACATACTTATAATGAATTCAGGCTTACAGCAAATTATTCTAATTTCATGTAGTTTTAAAACATATTATAAAATAATTGGATATAATGATCGAATTACGTTTATATTGTTCATCCCCAGCATTTTGCTATAAACATGTTTTACTGTACATAATATGATTGGAAACAAAATGAAATCAAATTCTATTTGTTATTCTGAAAATTTCTCCAGTTTATCCAGTAATTAATATGCTCTAAGACTTTTCAAAAAGACTTCATTCAAAATTCATTACTGCTTTCAATTCAACTTTAAGCAACACATCTGGTATATATTATCCTTGTATAATGGAAAATTTTAAAATATTCAATGTGCATTCATTGCTAATCTCTTATACTCAAATGCAGTGTGATAAAAAAAAAATACCTTGCTATTTAATGCACAAACTGGACTGTAGCACACATGGGGGTTTTAGAAGAATGACAAGATTGAAACAAAATGTGTTTGTGAAACACTTTGTCTCTCCAGTGTGAACAAATTCAATTTTCATAAATTTGATCATCCATGATATATAGGCCCTTCACAAGTTAAGATAAATTTGACATTGAACTATCAGTTCAATAAATCTCTCTTGTGTATAGATTAGGTACTCTCCAAAGCTATGACCAAGGTATATATATATGTACCCTTCACTTGTCAATGAATAACTCATATCACAGCAGCAATTATTCTCTAGAATTAATGACATGCATTGTCTTCTTGTGTATATACTATTTTTCCAAATAATCTACCATATATGCAACACTACAATGCTATTTTTGTGAAGGATTTTACAAATCAATTATTGTTTCTTGTTGCATATTGACATCAAATCTTATTTCCTTATAATTCTCTCTTAATTTTTAAAAACATAGGTGTAATATGTACAATACATCCAAGACCATCCATGGGGAACTTGACAATCTACTGCAGCTCATAAAATGTAAAATTTAAAGAGAATGCGACAACAAAATATTGTAAAATTTAGAGGGATCTGGGACGTACAGCCATGTTGTTGGTCTCCGTGTTGGATGTCTTGGTGGTGCTGACATGGATGTACTTGTTCGTGAACAAATGTCGCAACTGAAATAAAAAACAAAAAAGAAATTAAATTCATTCCATTGATATAATCAAATATTGTGCATTCACAATTGATCAGCTTTAATGTCAATAACAAACACATGGAAAATAGTTTAGTGATCGGTTGATTGCATCTTTTCAAGAGTATTGTCATCACAATATAAAGAAATCCGACAGTTTTGACCCAATCCAACTCTTTTTCTTCTATCTACATGTATATATATATAATTTCTATATTTTTCTATCAGTTTTTTAAAAGCAGTATGAAAATGAAGAAATAACTACTAAATCAACTTATAATCAGATTTAACATTTGTAACAGTACTGCATGTAAATACACGCAAGTGGGCTTTTTTTCATCTAGTTCAATTCAAACAGAACATGTGTACTATATTTTGTTCTCTGAATTACCATAGTAACAGTATGTAAATTTTTCACCTGTTAGAAAGCTACATCCTAGGTTTTCAATAATCTTCCTGCTATTAATATTTTTGCATTGACACATTACATGTATATATCAAATTACTTACTAGATATGTATAAAACATTGTCACTAAAAAAATCAATGCCTTGTTGTCAATTATTCAGTATTTGTAAGCTCCATTGCTAAAAGACCAGCTAAAAAAAATCATTAAAAGGAATCTTGTCATTATAAATACAATGAAGATCAACTCTCCTGTATGCCTGCAAGCTGAGACACTACAGGTTCATCTCTTCTAGTTGTATTTATATATCTCTCTCTCCAAATATAACAGTTTACAAAAGATTTAATACATCATTTCCAAAGAAATATATGTGTATAATATAATCAGATTGTGAATTTTGAAATATCGTACTACTCAGTTTTATCAAATGACGAGACTGATACGGCATATGATTTGTAGTTGCAGTATAATAATATAAACTCACAGAATATTGTTTTAATGCTTCGCATTTCTCAATTACGACATCAAAATTATATTGCGCTGCTCTAAAATGAGTCAAGCTTAAGAGCACAACAAAATCATAGCACGTCATGACGTGATATCTTGTATGGGGATAAACACAATCAAAGCCTCCAATCGTATTCAACATTTGATGTGAACAAAGTATAGCACTTGATTAACTAATTAATACCCGAAAGAATCAGAGATGGTTAATTTATAAATTACTCAAAGTTCTAGCAAAGACTATACATGGAAATTGAGATTTCTTTCAGTGCAACTGAATATAAAGTATTTGTGTTGATTGCATATGAAATATGATTGTATTTATACAACAATATCTATTGATGTAATCTGAATGCTAGGCACAATCACCTTTGTCACCTATGCAAACAATATCCTGGTTAACGATTCTGCGAATTATATCTTTAATTCCTCTTATATGAAGCAAAACATCTGAAGCAGGAATATCATGACATAGTTGTGTAAATATACATATAAAATACACATTTTTCATGCATCCTTCGTCATGAAATCATTTTAATCACAAAACCTATTCACTTTAATTTCTCTCTCCCTTTGTTCGTGTTCTGATCACTGTATAGAAGTTGTGGTAACTCTATCAGTGAATGTCGATTATACTTCCCTATATTATATATTATCAATAAATAGACATACCTTGTTTTATTACTAAAAATTTAACATAAAGAGACATAAAATTCAAATGAGAAAAACTCCTTGAAATATTTCTTCAAGTGTCCTCTTTTCAACAAACAATACACCGATTCAATATCGGGGCAGAAAATTTTTCCACTGTAGGGGAACTCCTCATTTACAAACGCTACTTAATTTGCTCAGTCATCAATACGTCTCCAGTGTTAAAAAGATATTTTATGGTTTGTTTTGATGCTTTTTGATTTTTAAAGGTAGTATTATTTTTGTTATTTTGTCTTCTTTGAAGAAATCACAGATTTTGAGTCATTTAGCTTTGCAGGTACTCTGATGTAGAATTGTATTAGCTGATCCCCCCCCCCCCCCAACTCTTCTGTAAAAGATTAAATTTCTCTCATCATTTGTTAATTAAAATAAATGACAATTTTCAATCTCAGTCACTCTTACGTTCATATATCAGCTAGATGACAACAAAAACGAGCTTCAGTGAGAAGAGAGTTGGGTAATACAATTTTGTAAACATATAAAGATATTTTATCCATACAAAATTTACTAATTTCTTTATGTATACAAATTCCTAATATAAACATTTAATACTATTTTATAGATATCAAAGAAATGAATAGTACATGTCTAATCTCGTCATAAAAAACGTTCAATAATTAGGGGCCTATAAGTACAATATCAATTGCTCCGCAGATGTATTTCATTTTGAAAATAAATGAACTTAACTTCCAAAGCAGAATGACGAAATATCTCGTTTTGGTATTTCCTTTTTTGCTTGTAGCGATTTTTTAAAAACCTTTTTTTTTGGAAAATCAGAAATCAGATAAAAATTGTCTACTGAAAATGTCCTTCAGTCTTGGGGGAAAAAAAATCTTTGTTCGCTGACCTTATTGTCTATAGTTGGGCTGAAACGATATGCCCATTACGTGTTACGATGCATATTGCAAAGCTTAAAGATTATGACACATTTTATAGAAAAAACAAATAATAACAATGAAGAAAAAATCAAATTATGAAGTTTCACAGTCACAAAGTTTCCAAACTCCAAAACGATAAAATGCTGGACAGGTGGTTTCTGTAGTTTAAACTGCATGTTTATTAGTTCATTGCTGAGTTCATCAAACTCACAGCAACAACAACCTGAATGTTTTCAGAGGCTTTTTTCAACTTTTTCCCCCCAAAGTCCTTACATTTACATTTGGAGGGTACCACTATTGAAGTACTAATTAACCATTTTTTTTACATTCAACTTAAATGCGAAGTTTCATGATCAAGTTTCCATGGAGGAAAACAAACTGACAACTTGAAAATGATGTGTACTATGCCATATTGCTTTTAAATTTCAAGATAAGCTAATTTTCTAAAGATAACACTTAAAGAATCAATTAAGCCATTATGTTTATTGTATGAGTTAGCCCAAGTGTGATGAAGAAAGGATATCCACATAACGTGTATACTTGTATATGTACATTATGTAAACATTTAAATTCAATCCGCCCTGGCTGGTGCTTACAATATAAACATGGCTGGTGAAGCTAAATAGTCATTAAAGCTCAATAAAACAAAGCCTCTCTTAATTCTATCCACATGTTCTAATTCGAAGACAGTTTTATTTTCTCATCATCTGATATTTTAGTATTGACCTGCAACCATGATAAGAGTTATTTAATACTCATCATCAGGAAACAATGAAGAGTTTCCAGAAGTGATATAATTACCATCATCTGAGACTTTTGGTTCAGTTGTAAGTCAATACATTGAGGTGTAAAAGTTCACATTAACATTACATGTAATATGGAGGATTCCTGTATCTGAATCAATTTTTGTTTATCCTGATGGAATATACTAGGTATATACAGCTCTATAATGGGTTTTTATATCAGGCTCTGAATGCAGGACTATACAGATTTATATATTGCGAGTTCAAATCTGCAGGGAGTTATATTTGCTTTTATAGTTTAATACTTGTTTATGCTTTTAAAAAATGACAATAAATGTAGAATTTTTATATGTGCAGTCAAGTAAGTCAAGTTTATATTAGTCTAATTTTGCAGTATCATAAAACAAGATGTGTTTGTGAAACAGCGTGATATGCCATAAAATTTTAGTATACCCAATGAAAGGTTGTCATATTAGGAATACACATGGGAAATATCAAAGCCCTTGCTATTACTACCCGTTAAAAGTTATTTGTTATGACTATAAGTTATTTGATATGACTATAAATCTAGAATTTTTATATGAGCAGTCTATAATTGATACAAATAATAAATAATTGATACAAAAGGTCTTAAGGTTAGAATTTGACAACAGTAGGTCAAACTCCAATGTCAAGTGGTCAAAAATTTCAGTACTAATAGAAAGGTCTTGTCAGAAGAAATACACAGATGCAATATGAAAGTGCTTATCTCCATCCATTCAAAAGTTATGGTCAAGGTTAAACGTTTTTGTGGACAGACAAAAAACTATATGCTCACAATTTCACAAATCTCCGATTACGTAATTACACTTTTCTTTCCAGAATTGAGAGTGTACAAATGCTTATATCTCCCTTTCCTTTTTATTTTTGGTACAATTCACACTAATTGAGTCAGTCAAGACACTTTAGTGTATGGGCAATAACATTGGCAGAAGCTGAAGGCAATCAAATGACAAATTAATGGTCCCAGATATAATATGCTAATGAACACACTTGTCACTTTACATGGAGATCCACTATTTAGTTAATTCTGAACTATAATTACACAAATGTCAAATCATAAAATCAAGGTACAATTTGAAATTGGTAACAGAAGATATTTTCAGATACTCATTTTATTTTGGGGTGATTTTTTGATTAGCTGACAAGTAGTTTTTTTTTCTCTCTCGTCTTACTCTGATTTGAAAAACAAACTTGGACAGTGCCGGTTTGACTTGAACAAGTAATAATAACATTCTACTGCTTACTTAAAAAATAAATTTATTTTTTTTGAAAATACACGAGTGTATGAATGTCGATGCTTCACGCTAGCTTACTTCATGATGCTTGTTAACTCCAGTGTGAAGCGCTGCAGTTACGAGTGTATGAATGTCGATGCTTCACGCTAGCTTACTTCATGATGCTTGTTAACTCTAGTGTGAAGCGCTGCAGTTCATATACCCTCATGTATTTTCATTTCTTATAATTACATTCTACTTTCATTTCTGTCATAATACCCAGCTGTTTAAAAATCAGATGTACTAGGAGTCATACACGCATGTTCACAACTGCATCACATTCACAAGGTAATGATATTTGAAAGGCAAAAATATTGGAATAATAATATAAACACAGTGCATGGCCATAATATCAAGTGATCACATGAGGTAACTCAAACATATCATTGACTTCAAAGAATTGAAAATGAAAACTTGGACAGTGGGTCAGTGTTTGTCTTGGCCCGTACAAAGTACATACTGCAGATCTTGAGCCTTAGGACAGAAAGTTTGTTAACATGTGACACCCAAAACCTTTAATCCATTAAATAAATACGGTAAATTGAAGTAGTTAAAAAAACTAATAAGTGTGTATACAAAACGTCCTACAATGAATGCAATACATTGAGTTTAATGTCTTTGCTGCTAATGAAAATATCAAAGATTATATATGTCTCAAACTAATCAACCAGTAAATTAAAACCCAAATGATTCTTCTCTTAACTAGGTTAAATTGCAAATTTTATCATTTAGAATTCTTTAAATATTATATAATCAGCCAAAATAATTTCAATCAGTTTTCCATTATGTTCAGCAAAAGCTCTGACAATTAAAACTTAGTATAGAGTGTTAAAAACTTTGATGCTAAACAATTTCAAAGAATAAAATTTTCTTCGATGATGGCATCATGCAGTAAGCAAAACTATATATTATAGTCATGCGGAGAATTTTTGCTCTACATGTATATCGATTTGATTTATCAATTTCTAATTTCTGTTAATCACCGGATTAGCCCCACTTACTTCCTCGGAAGTCAAGAAATATTATTAGCCAGTCGGCAATCTTCATTGCATAACCTCGCGACCTTAGTTAATTAAAATCATTGTTCTATTTATACACTAGGCTATATATATACATGAAAAGATGAACAACAATAAGATACTATGCTATGTTACGCAGATATGCAATGAAAATGAAACATTTAAGGATTTACAAATCAAGATTTCACAGAGCAACAATTCAAGTAAAGCATTATTTTTGTCAAAGACAAAATATGGTTTGAAATTCACTGCAATCATGCCTTGTCCCAGATTTCATTCTCAGTTAGCTTAACGGTTACCAATGTCAAATAATACGGCTCTGGATTTAGTGATTTTTTTTAAACACCGTATTTTACAGGCCTTTTGGTTTTTATCTACTCCACATGTAGAATTTTAAAAAGAGAAAGCACTAATCCAGAGGTTTGATGTCAAGGATAAACACAGACCAAGACTTCGGCATACAAGACTGATGAGAGTCAAGTCAGATTGAGCCATCCTTTTGCGTTGATGACAAAGTACTTTACATATAGAAATTTATTTATTCATTCTCGGAGGAAATTCAACAGTCTGTCACTCCCCCAAGATTTGCACTCCAGAGAGAATGGATGTCTGGTGAGGAAAACCCATTAAAGAACAAAACGTCGATCTGTCCAACATTTTGAACCACTCAAGTTAATACTACTTGGGGCCACACAACGTGAAATCAATTTCTGGGCTTCTCCAGCTTATACAATCATCTTCAATATGGGAATTTGGAAACAATAAATTGCCCTCCGGTCTTTTCAATTGATTAGTCATCAGGAAATTCTTATTATTTTTACAGCCACACACACACAAAATAAGTTTTCAATTTGGTAGTACATTAACATTTAACTTAGCTTGTCACTTGACCCCAACTTACTGACAATGTCATTCCGGATATCTACTGTTTCCTATTATTACATGTACATACTAGCTAATACATGTACCTGAATAAATTACACACACACACAATTTAGTGACACTGACAGTAGAACCTATATCATTAATTACTCCTTACCTGTATCAACTGTACATACAGAACTTTCTTGCCTTGCTTACCTGTCCATACAGAACTTTCTTGCCTTGCTTACCTGTCCATACAGAACTTTCTTGCCTTGCTTACCTGTATGACCTGTCCATACAGAACTTTCTTGCCTTGCTGTCTCTTCTGTTCCAAAATGTTGTCATCATTTTCTGCTTCTGCAGCAAGCTGTAATAAAATTGAAAAACAAGATATATGTATAAATCAACATTGACCAAATTCACTGAAAAGAAATCAAACCTTGTATATCTTTAATAGCATTAGAATGACATGATAGATCGTCTCTGCAATTTCCTCATGATGTTTCTAATATGTATCTCTTGAATATAATTAAATATATACTAAATTGCTTTATACCTCATAATTTCGTGACACTTGGTATGAATAACAGTCAACGAAGGTCTGTTTACTTTAAAGACATTAATAAGATGAAGGTCTGAAGCTCAGTCATGAATTAGAGAAGTTTTAAGTGAAAAAGTAAGGAGGGAACATTTTTATCTATTTTAAAATTCTTGTGCATATGCAATAACCCACACATTTTTATATTATGAAATTCAAGCCACCTTATCCAGAAAATTGCACTCAGAAATGTTCTACAAAAGGTTATTATAAACATGTTTTTTTTAAATTTATTTTACTAAAATTTTATACCTGAAATTGTAATATACATGTAACTTTTTTGTACTTTTATAGATATAGGCAATGTTTTTAAATAAATGCAAGTTAAGAAAAAAAATCAATTTTCTCTTTGACAAGTAACTTTTCATCATTTGTTTCAGACTTGAGCCTTACAATATTATTAGACTCTCCCAGTATTCATAGTTCAGGCCTCGTTTCTCAAAAAAACTTAAGTTGAAATTTTGACTTTAGTCTGAGATTTTATTCAAGTTTTGAATGCTCAAATAAAAGAAAACTCAAAACTGTTTTGAGAAATCCAAGCTTGGAAAATTGTACTTCTTAAGACTGAACCACTTTTAAATGAAGAAAATTTTTGTGATCTCAGCTACATAATACTTAAAATATACTGGTTCGAATAGTCGTTTCCTATGCCAAAAGCCTATAGGCCATTGGCCCCTTTACTCTGCTAATACACACATTTTTGCCAGAGATAATACTTCTCTTGATCATGATTTGCATCACAGATTTTTCTGTTAAACAAGGTAAAATATGTAGCAAGCATTCAGTGACCTAATTAATGTCTTGGATCAGATCCCAATTGCTTACATATCTGATTTCTTAATTAAAAAACCTGTCAATAATAGAGTCAAAAGGCATAACGATGGCCTCCCCTGATACAAGAACACTGTGACATTGTGACATTTGATTAAGTGGGGTACAATATATAACAAACTGTGGCGACACCAATAGCTCTCTCAACAAAATTTGGATTTGTAAACCAATACAAAGAATATTAAAAGTCAATTAATACCTTGCAAAATATGATACATAATGGGTCTTAATTAGATAAAGATCCAGACAAATTTAACAGCATCTTGATTGAAATTCATATTCACATAATGGCAATTGGATCAGAGAAGTATTTGCAGAACTTGTGCACTTGAAGAGACGGAGCCAAAGGGGGATGGGGGATATATACATATATAACTTGAGTGTTCTAGGGATTAACTGACGGTAAAAACGCCATCAACATTTAAATGCAAATTATTAATTTTAAAAGGACAAAGAGTTTTATCTATCTGTAATCAATTTCCCAACTACAACCAGTACTTTTCCTTCTGAGGCATGGATTCTTAACTCAACTCTATGATCTGGCAACTAAAGGTCAAGGGGGGGGGCATACTAAACCCTAGCTGCAATAATGTAGCCCTCTCTGATTTTTTTTTTTTTAGGGAGAGGGCTACAACTCCTTAGGATCTCCGTAATGGTGCAAATGCGGGAGTGATTCCCTCCCGCAACATTTGCGCTCATTCTAAACATTTCCTGACTTTCTTTACGTAAATAAAATGATATTCTATGTTTCTTAGTCAATATATAAATTTACAACCTGCAACTTTAGATTTGTGAGGCTCTATTCTACCGTTTTCAACAATTTCGATAAATTCCAATTTCTCGATTCATATTTGTGCGCCATGTTTGATGTATTGAAGTTTCAACTTCCGGTTGTCAAGTCATTTGCATATGCCATATAAGGTAGTATTTACATCAATGGACAAGTATGGAGGCGAAAGCTATTTCGTCGGTATTGAAAAGGTTTGAATTTAATATCAAGTTAAAAACCGAACAGCAGAGTGTAAATTCTTTCTGCAACAATATGATTTTCCTTTCTTTGTCGAAGTGGCTCGAGTAACTATATTTTCGCGCTGATTGTCAATGTTTAGGCTTTTCATTAGATCCACCTATGAGATCTCGCGATAACAAGCATGGCAGAGCAGACGAAGAATGTTGCATGCTGTACATTATATTTAATGAAAAACACCTTTATTAGACATGCCCGAGCACAAAGTTGGTACTCCTTTTGGTGTAAACAACATTTGGGACTAATACACAGAGTTCATTATCGGTTATTCATAAAATTATTTTGCACCATTACGGAGATCCTATGGAGCCCTATCCCGAAAACGTCAGAATAAAAAAAAATTGGATAGGGCTACATTATTGCAGCTAACTAAACCCCCTACACCACCCCATCTAAATCCATCATGGTGAGGTGTTTGTACAGTTAGGGATCAACAGCAAATTAAAAAATCTGTAAGACGGAAGTCAGGAGTGAATGTCAAGTTTTTGGTGATTACTCTAACATGTAAAAAAAAAAGTTCTTTTATGTTTAAAAGACAATGACAACTAAAGTGAATTCAGCACAGCTAATCTTATTATTAATTTCCCAAGAAACACAATTTTTCTTACAAATTCAAAATCTTTCAAAAAACAACAAATATTGAATCTTTATATATGTAAAATTTACATAGTTCTAAAAGCATAAAAAAATTCTGCAGAAGTAAATGATCTTTAAACTCATAGAAGTTTAATTATCCGGGAGCAATTTGATCGAGCCAGACTTAAAAACAGCTGTATATACTTATATTAGACCACTGGGGATACCTGAAATGAATTAGACTGTAAAATTATTATATTTTTCCAGAACATTCAATTGGTTAAATAGTCTGCTAACATATATCCCTTATTTATTTTGGAAACTGTTTAATCTTTGAAAACAAACAGACAGTTGGATAATACACTGAATCAACACAGAACTTTAAATTGGCTGAAATTTAAAGGACAAGGTCGGATCATTCAGCAATGTGCCAAATCGTGTTAAACTGTCATATCAGATAACTCCTTATCTACCAGTATGAACTGTAATGTGGGTATCTTAATATTGAAGTGCAACCTCACGAAATGATTCAATTAGAAATACCATGGTCTTCATCAAAGTGTACTAATTTTTACCACTATCAATGTCTCAAGGCATTATAAAGTCCTTTTAATACTGTAACTTCACAATTTTCATTTGATAATTAATTAATACTCTCTTATAATTCTATAAAAGATATATATTAAATGCAACACATGTAATCAAATTGAAATGATATAACATCTTCAAAAATATTGAAATAATTAACACATAATGTATCATTAAAAAAAATATTTTTCTTTCAATTAGAAATTACCAGGCTAGTTTTCATTCTCAAATCCTTATACTAGACTAGAATACATTACAAACCATATTTACACAAAATAAAAATATTCTGCTTCCTTTCTACCCCTATATACATATTTGCCATTTTCATGAAAGCTGACTATATTAACTTTAATGTCAAGGTCATATGCCCCACTGCTGCTGATAAAGACCCTCAACAACAGCAAGGTAAACAAGCAGAATGATTGAGATCTTCATTTCAGAACACTTTACATCTTGCTGTCGTTTTCAAGCATGATTTAATAAATAAATTGATATTAATTGTGCTTGATCTGGCATGAGAAACACATTGATCTAGTCTAAAAGTTGTTTTCATAAAGAAATTGAATTTAAAAACAGAATGCCAAATGACAATTTAATAAAATGTCATTTCCATCAAAAACAGAATGATAAATTAGGTTTTTTAAAAATAAGTACTGTTACAATGTATATTATATCTTTCAATATAAAATATTTCCCATTATATAAATATGTGAACACCTGTAGCTTGACAAATTTGTAATTACATATGAAGAGGACGTTCATGAAAGAACTAGAATTATAGATTAAGTACAATGTAACTGTCCTTGCTGAGAGATGTGCTGTGCAAAAATGTATTAACTTTTGTCATGTCCTGTTGAGGGTGTCTTCATGTGGTCGTATTAACCATTTCAGCAATCTAGATCAAACAAGACACTCGGACCCCACAAAGGATACTTGAGAATATTTGATTATCTACAGAGTCGACACTTACAACAGGATCTGAATACAAAGATGAACTCTGTCAGGTATCATTTATAACCAGGTAAAATATATAGTGATCACATGTTAGTGATCTGTAGATACTTTATTTTGTAGTGGTTTAAGAAAAATGGTTTAAAATGCTTTATCACTCAGTATATTGAACCATTAGAAATTCATGTGAAATAAATTTAATGTTCACGGATGGAATTTTGAACATATATATGTACACACCTTCACAATGTTAATTAAGGCACTGTTAATACAAAAGGTATACATTTGCAAATATATAGCCTTAAATAAAATATTGTGTGGATGTGACATACCAAACTGTGAAAATACCATAAACAGCCACAATATGCACACTTGCAAAAACAACCTACAAGCCATCATTGGATGAAACCTTAACTGCCTCTAAGAGAAAAGATTAGAAGGAAATGTAAATATATAGTAATAATTAGGGACCCTTCTATCTGACATCACAATAAACCATGGGTTGTGACTGCATGAACAAAACCTACACTATTTTGCACAAACTGTAGCTGTCTTCAGACTAAGGTGAACTAAAATATTAATGTCATAATGGAAACTGTGAGAATCAGAAGAAATAATGAAGCTCTACCAAAAAGCCCTATTATATGATTTCATGATTCCAAGCTTCCTGATTAGCTAGAAGAAATAGAACAATATAATCACCTGCATGTGTCTTCAGGGAGAATATAACCATTGAATTTTCCACTGCTGAACCAAAATTAAATGGGGATTTTCCATAATGAGTGATTTGTTGATTGATTGTATATCGTCCCTCTCAAAAATATTTCACTCACATGGTAACGTCACCATTGCTGGTGAAGGGCTGCAAAATTTAGGCCTTATATGCTTGGTGCTTACGGCCTTTGAGCAGGGAGAGATCTTTATCGTGCCACACCTGCTGTGACACGGGGCCTTGATTTTTGTGATCTCATCTGAAGGACCGCCCCATTTAGTCGCCTATTACGACTAGCATAGGATACAGAGGACATGCATTGTATTCTAACCCAGATGCCCATGAGACAATGATTTAATTTTTTGGTCATTTATGGAATACTTAATCTTCACTCACTTTTGACTAATAAGTCTTGCAATGATTGTAAAGAAAGGGTGACTTTCATCACAAAATGGAGAAACAAATTGTTAAATTATAGTAACATATCAGACATCAGCCAGATCTAAAGATGACCGTTCAGGTATTGTTCATCAAGTTTCTCATTGGCAGACATCATTCTGTATACTCTAATAGTCAGTTTTCAATGTTTAAAACCATTCAATCATATAATAAAAGAATCATTGACATTTTTTTATGTCAATACATCATATTGACCTCACTAAGAAGATCAATAATTGTATATTAACTGTAAGACATACAATAGCCAATGCTGGAGAATTAATCTCAAAGTCAGGACAATCAATGACCTAACTACAGACAAGTCAAAACCCCACGTTCTCAGAAAAAAAAATACGATACTGTATACAATTATCATATCAAATCAATAAATGCAATTCCTTTCTTACAAATTTTCTAACATACAGTTAATATTGTTTCCTCCAACATCCAATTGGGAAATAAGATTTGAGTCAGATGAGACAGTGTGTAAAAAAGTCTTGGAAATTAAATCCTAGTGGATGGCAGACAAGACAGCTGTACTTTTAACCTTATTAGCTTCACTGTCATGTTTAGAATGATTTTGAAAAGGCAAATGATTTTAATGTGTCATTTGATTGGTATCAATATTGAATGTATAATATTACTGTAACATCAAATGATCTTTCAATAAATATTCTAAAGCTGGACTGCATTGCAGTCACCCATTATAATCACAAACTTTGTTTTCACACAAGGAAAGCTGCTACTGACACAGCCATCATTGATTTCTTATACTTGGCTGTATTTTGTGGACAGAGCTGGCTTAATATTCATATACGAAAGGACTTGGAAAAAATCAAAGGCCTAAAACTACAATCTCTGGCTCTCTCTCTCTCTCTCTCTCTCTCTCTCTCTCTCTCTCTCTGATTTGTAAGCCAGTAATTCTAAAATTCTAAGCTTCAGCACAAACTTGATTATATGTTTGAGTATTCATACACTTGTCTGACAACATAACATCACACAAGATATCATGATATACTAACTAATTAAATGATAAGATTGCTCATGGGATTTGACATATAGCCTGCTCTATGTGCCTCTGCATGAGTAAGGCAATATTTCATTTTATGACTGATAAACAGTTTTGGAGGTTAGGGATATCAACAGTGGTCATTAATTATTCAAACAATATTTACTGGAATATTCCTCAGGGGGACATTCATTGTAAACTGTTTTCCTGCAGTTTTTAATGTAAAAGCTACACACACTGTATGCTTGCTATTTCAAAATCAAATTTGATGTTATCAATAAGATGCCCCCCCCCCCCCCCCCCCCTTCATATCTCAATTTAAACATTTATGTCTTACATCTATAATTTGTAACTCATCTTATTTCTTCTGTAAATATAAGTTTTCATATTAAGTTCAGAGGTCATTTGCATTTCTCAGTTTATACTGACAACCATAAACAATGAAACTGTGAAATTCATGGTAAGAGCAAAACCTTAGATTCAAAGTGTAAAAAGAAAATGACGGTGCAAATCGGAATTGGAAAATCGGAAAACAGCTACATGCAATAAGACCTCTGTCCTTAGTACAACACATTTGAACACTGATCTTTATTCTTTCTCTGTCAGTTTGCCCTAAGACTTCTCCCTTTTAATGTACAGCATTGTATTGCCCTTTATATACAGCCTGATAATGAGACAAACTCTTTATAATACCTTGGCTTTAGACACGGAATTCCTGAGGGGGATGTTCTCCGGCTCCTCCGCTAGTTTGGCCTGTAACTTCCTGTAACTTTTGTTCAATTTGTACCGATTGGCTACCTCTATCTTGAATGAAATCACTGCAAAAAAATAAGATAAGAAAATAATTAGAGAGAAAAATTGACATCAAGTCAGATTAAAGAAGATGGTGACCTAGATGTAATACAGTAAACCATGGTTACAGAGAACATGCTTAGAATGAATTCTCACTTAACAGTGAAGCATCTTCGTTCCTTGTAGTTTTAACTAGTCATACATTATGAATTCAAATGGATATAACAAATTATGGTTGAATCAAAATTGTTCATCCCCTGCACTTCACTAAAAGCTTATTTTCCTGCATTAAATTGTTCCAAATTATTCCTCATGCTTTAAGATAGTGAGTTCAATTTAGTTATTATTTGTTTCTAAAATTGGAATGGAAAAATATTTGAAATGTGAGAGTTTATGTGAATTACAATTTCATTTAGGTAGCAACAAAATTGTCTGCCTTGTGGAGTTCATTTTAGTATTTGTTTCCAAAATTGAAAGGGAAGAATATCTGAAACATGAGTATATGTACGTGGATTTTAATTTCATTTTGGCAGCAATACTTGTAAAACCATCTACTAGATGTATAGAAGGATATTAACAGACATGGGACAAGTATCAATTATGGAATAAAATGTTCTATAGCTTTATATTAAAAAGTATACCAAACGTGTCACATCAGAAATAATTAGCCATCCATTAACATTTTTCTATGGCAAATCAAAACCAAAGCAATCATAATACGTAAATGTTTTGAATATGTGCAAGATTTAAAGGGACATGACTTAGCATTAGGAAAAGTGAGATTAGATTGGATTCATTTTCCATTGTACTAACAAAACAATGCCAAATGAGTCCCAATATTACGACTGTACTTTTAAACTGTCAATCTCACTCAAATAAGCTACACATTGTGTTGATTAAAAATAAATGCACTTTCAATACAGGATTCAATTTGAAATTGCTCTACATCTTTTAACAATGCAAAATAATTTTCATTTTTTACAATGATACAATAAGGCTCACTCTAAGCCTGCTATGATACAATAAGGTTCACTCTAAGCCTGCTATGATACAATAAGGCTCACTCTAAGCCTGCTTACAAGAATAAAATATTCATTTCATTGGGTTTTTTTAAATTATGTATGTACTACATATTGGGGAAAAAATTGCTATAAGTGACAAACAATTTGATGTGTTAAAATTTTCCTACAGCAATATTTCTAATTTTAAAGTTATATGAATATTCTACACATTACTACTTGTATTGGCCAGAAATAGAATGAGGGGCAAAATTTATCATGCATACAGTTAAATAATTATTAAATAGAATATCTGTCCAAATTTCCTCTTTTCTGTTCCATAAAAGATTATATTTAAATATGGAATTTGTGTTAAAATTATCTTGATTGAGGCAAAAAAAATTTGAATTTTTGTGGTTCCTATTACATACTTTTAACAAATAGGGTAGGTATGTCAGGAATTGACCCCATGCATCTATATGGCAACTACCCCTCCCTAAATCATGAGAAAAAGAGACTCATAAAACCAGAATCCCAAGTCAATCTTAGATAAAGCCAAAATTTATTTTCATTGCAATTTCAAGTTTCTTCACTTTTTCTTCTTTCTTGGTTAATTAACAAAGAGTAAAAATTTCAAACTTTTCACATAGCGCTCTCCTAAATGCTACATGTATGAACAATCAAGTACACCTAAACTATGAAGTATTCATGTGTATCAGTCGGACTAATCTCGGTTGAGATTCCCAAAGGCGTCAGTCCAAATATTCAGCCGAGCCGAATCTCAACCGAGATTACAGTCGAACCAGTTCCATCACTGTTGACCAGCACAAGTGGTAGAGCAGCTGAAGATTCAGACACCCCGGGTTCGAATCCCTGTCATGTCAACTGCATTTTCACCTTTTCCCTTACATGTTGACAAGGACTCTTTGGAAGCTGTTGTCCACACAATTTGTAAAACAGGTTAGTCACTAGTACTGTCAGAAATCAGCCTGCTACTCCTGCAGGCCTTAACTGAGTCATTAAGTAAAACCTCTAAAGGGTAAGGGGCATCTTTTTATAAATGAAATTTTCTTAAGATTTTCCAACTGATTTTTCAAATTTGGCACTAACTCAAAATGTGTACAAACATAAAAACATTATGCACAGTGAAACTTGTCTAATCCAAATGCTGTGCAATCCAAAATCTTGTGTAAACCATGCTCTGCTCTAAACCTTCAATTCTATTACAACAAAAAATTTGTATTCAAGATATTACATAATCTGAAGACTTTTGCCATTACCAAGTATGTCCGAATTAGGGCTGAAACAATTCACTGATTTATCGATACTGTTCTCAATCAATATAAACGCTTGATTCAATGTTCGATTCATTGCCTCGATTTTTGGTTCGATACGTTTATTACAAACAGATTCAGTAAAATACATCAAGCTTGGCCTGTACTTATTGTTTTTACCTGCATGTCAGAGGGACAAAATAGTGTCGACTATACAAACTGTTGTTTGTCTTGAGGTTGACGAAGATAATTAAATTTATTGGTTTAAATTACAGAGTCAACAGGTATCTTACCTTTTGTCAGTTTGGAAACATTTTGCTTTTAAAATTATGATTTTGAATCTTGGTAATTATTTTTTTTTCAATGTTATTATTGGTTTTTCTGTAAATTGTATCATATTGAAAGTATTGAATCATAGCATAAGTATTGCAATATGCATCGTATCAGGAAGGGGGTGTATTGTTTCAGCCCTCGTCCGAATTAGACAAGTTTCTCATCACCTTCACTTTATTACTGAAACTCCAATGGTTAATAATAGTGCTGTGCGATATTACCAGTTAATCGGTGAATCCTGATTCCGTTGTTGGCAATATGTATCACGATATTTTTTTTATAGTAAATACCGGATTGGGTTTAATATTCTTTAATTTCTTAAATAAGTTACCTGCCCCTGATTTAAAGTTTAAAAATGGTGGCGAATTAAACTGATTGTGAATGTCTGAATGAAAGAGCAAAGGCTCCAATAGTATGTATCACTTCAAACTACAGAAAGAAAACGAAACAGTTGTCACAGATATAGCTGTATATAAAGGTGAAGATAAAGAAAAATGATCAATCTCAGAACTCCTATAAGGAATACAGAATAGAGAATTGGGGAAACAAGGACCTCTATCATACAGTGCATGCGATTATTGTAACAAAAACGGTTAGCCATCTGCATGCGGAGGCACCACTGCAATGTTAGCATCAATTCGAGCCAAAATAAATGGGATGGTGTCAGGTTGTATCAACATCTACTCCCCCAGGTCACATTTCACTTGCCGCAATGATTAGTGGTGGATTTGAATTGAAATATTCTAGCAAGAGCCCAAGAGCTTCAGCAATAACTGAACAAATAGTCCAAAAAATCTATTAACTGGAACCAATTTTTGATTCAGCTATTCATTTGTCAATGTTTATTTATAGTATTTCAAGTAGAATTAAAGAAATATCAGAAGATAACTGTTTTTCTTTTATTTCATAAAGATTGTTTGCAATACAAAATTTAATATTGCAATATATCGCAATACGATTTTTGGGTTGCAATACCCAGCACTACTAGTACATTTGGAGTTCAAGCTATCAGGTAACCAGTTTACAAATACTGCATGCCAGTGAGGGTTGTCAACCAAAAAAAACCCATTGTCAACCTTTAACAGCCAAAGCTGAGTTGACAATGGTTTTACAAGGGGTGATAATTTCTAATGATACCCTCATACAAAAGTTATTATTCACACTAAATGTTATAAACTTTAAATGAAGTGTCACATGTTTTCAATGGTGAACAGTACATGCATGAATTCCACATAGTCAGCATTCTTTTGGTAATAACACACATTGTCGAGTGATGTTAGCTTGCTATGTTCTATCACACTGGAGGATGTGGCTGTACCATTTGGAGGGTAATAGTATTTTTTATCAAATGTTTCTCAACCAATGAGAGTCAACAAATTTACATGAAACAAAGTGTAACAATTGTATTTCAGGCTTTAAAAAAGGTGTCAAAAAGTTTGGCTGGAATTAAACAACTTCACCATATATCAGAGTCATTTCAAACAAAATGCTTTGTGAACTTTTGCACTTTCACATTTCTATGATTTTAAGTAGTCGGCCAGACTTAAACTAGAGTTTACAATCAACTTTTCCAGTAGTATTTTCACCTGCCTTGCACAACAGGACCAGCATCAGTGTTGAGCCCTGTGAAATAACTGTATTTCATTGAGCCAGATGAGCTCACTTTTTCACTATGTAAGTCCTTTATGAAAGTGAGACATGCAGTATAGCATGTATGTTTGATGGCCTGTAAGGTAATGCTTTGCACCATTCTAGAATTGAACACAATACTGAATGACAATAATCCTAATGCGTGTCTTATTTACCGTGCTGGTCAGATACATTTGGCTGTGTCTTGCTTACCGTGCTGGTCGGATACATTTGGTAGTATCTTACTTACCATGCTGGTCGGATACATTCGGTCGCTTTCTGTCCTGTCTAGAACCAACTGCCACTTCATTGTGTACAGAGCTGTAAATTTAAATACATCACGTTCAAAAATGTAATATATATTATATTAAGGACTTTTGTCCAGTACTTCTGATAATGAAATGATAATACATCCCCGACCCCGTCAATCAAACACGAGAATTATGAACATCTAGATAATATATAATAGGATTTCAGACTTTTGAAAACTTCCAGACATTTTTGTGATTTTCTTGAAAGTTTTATATAACTTTATAGGAAAAAGTTGATTCAGAAATATTTTAACCTGACTGAAGCAAATTTTACCAGATTTGTCTGGTGACTTTCGGATTGTCTGCAATTTAATTATTCCAAATTAGGACCCAAACAGACTTAACACTGCACTTATATGACTCAAATCACAAGTACAATACAGGACTGAGTTTCAGTACACAAATGTTATGCAGTGCACAAATATACTACTCAAAAAAAGTTTAGAATCATTTAATTTGTTTCATTCAATTTTAATAAATTGTATAAATTACAAAAATAAGTGTATATTGTTATGAAAACAAGTCTTGTGGACGGATTTATAAAGAGAGATCTTAGTTAAAACTCGAACTGTTAAACGATTAACATTTCAAACATATACTAGGGGTCACATTACGTCACACATATCGAAATGTCACGTCAGTATCGCGTATGTCCTCCATGAGCGTTAATACAGGCAGTGCAACGCTTCCTCATGCTTCGAATACGATTAAAGATTAAATTACCTGAGACATTTCAGAAAGTTATTCCTAATCTCGGCTGAGAGTGAGGATTCAATTATTTTTTAGCATAAAAAGTTGGATCTAGGCCTAGGGTCATGTAGCCCTAATATTCAAACTGATAAAACACCATTGCTCTGTAAAAACTAAGGCTTATGGCTAGGTCAACTTGAAACAATACATGTAAATATTCTAGTTAATACCAACATGGAACAATAGTGTACCTACACATGTATAACGAATCTGCCGCCAAACGTCGATGACAACAAAACGCTCGGCTGTTTTCGTAGATTCCAACCAACTTTACGGAAACAGCCGAGCGTTTGTTTGATAACCATAATAAATACACAAGCTAGAAATTAGATCTATGAAGTTGTTGGAGAGTCAATAAAGTATACACCATTTGATTAAAAAAAAAAAAAAAAAAAAAAATCCCATGAGAAGGGGGAGGGCGAATCTACGTCTGTGGATAGTGGCAGATCCAGAAAAATTTCAAAAAGAGGGAGGGTGTGTGACCCGAGTTTGTACCCATTCCACCCCCAAAAAGGGAGGTTTGAAGACCTTGAAATGGCCAAAAAATTACCATATTTCTTTAAGATATTTAAACAAAGGAAGGTTGTAATGCAACCCCCGTAACCACGTACTTTAGATCCGCCACTAAATATAAACATCAACTTTCTGATTCTATACAGGTAGCAACATTGTATGTTGGATATGGAAACTGCTTCTATATGTTATTTATATGATATGTTACAAACCATACAGGTAAAGCTACAGAACCTAGACAATCTTCGGCGGTTTACTACTAATACTAAAATTATTGCATTTATCTAGCCTGTTTTAAATGATAGAATACCAGTGGCGGATTTAGAGGGGAGGGGCGCAGTCGGCGCCCCCCACCCCTAAAATTTTCAAATTTATGGTAAATCGCGGTATCTTGTTTCGGAAAATGTACTAAACGATAAAAGAAGCAATAATTTCTTCCACTCCCGGACAAATAAATTACAAAATCTTTTGATTTCTTGAATTGCTTTATTGGGAGAACTTAATTTTTTTTCAAAAAACCCTTAAAATTAGGGTCATTTTATTAATTTCACCTTTAAAAAATGATAGAAAATAGTACAATTGACTAAATAGGAGAAATATTATAAGCCCCATAAAATCTGTGAAATCCAGGAGCTTCCGGGGGCAAAGCCCCCTGGACCCCCACGAGAGGGCTTCGCCCTGGACCCACTGCCTCATAAAGTGGCGCCCCCCCCCCCCTAACCGCAATTCCTGGATCCGCCCCTGAATTCTGACCATGCAGAATGAGATAATACTATTAAGTTACTACCGGTAGTTAAAGTTCACATTATGAAATATTTTGACAGACATGAAAATATCTAGACAAAGAAATTTCATAAACGATATAGGCCTACATTGGTGTGTAAATCCCGCGTTTCCAGAAAGACAAATTTTAAACATTTCTCAATAAACTGATTTATTTAAAGATTCATTCAGGTATGTACTACATTATCAATTTTGTCCTAGAAACATCGAAGAAAACGCAAAAACAAGCAGTTCATGAGAGGTGGGGGGGGGGTCTGATTATTTATATACAGGCACGTAGCTGCCTATACTCTTGATGAAAGTACTCAACTGCGTACACGTCATTTGCGAGAGAAAGAGAGAGAAAGGTCTTTGCAATTTAAATATTTGTGCCTCAAAAATAAATGCATTACATAATCCCAGTTTATAGTTTAATCAGCATGATAGATCTAATGTCCATTCAATTTGAAATTCAAAAAGTCCTTTTTGAATTTCAAATCATTAACATCATGTCTAATATCACTTAATTAAATGCACATCATTGGCCTGCTCAGTATGCACATGTAGCAGACGGATTAGGATATTTTTGTTTTAAGTAAAATTTACCGTATATACCAGTCGAAAACAGCGAATAAAATTCGTAAAACGAATATATTAAAGCCTTTCCAAGAACACACGGTGAGTTGGCATAATAAAACACTTTAGAAAAATAATCGAATTGTGAATTCTGTTGGGGTTGGAAATTGACAAGAAACCCTGTTTCTTTGCACAAAAATGAGTGATTTCATTGGTAAAACCCAGGAGCTTACAAGGAATCCGCCCCTGGCCCCCGGATTTTGAACTGGATCCTCTCGGATCTCACGATGGCCCCCAACCCCCTTCCCATACTTTGCGTACACTTCATTTTCTTTTTGGTTACGCGCCTAATAGATAGATAGATAGATAGATAATCAACTGAATGAATTAGAATTCTCTCTCTCTCTCTCTCTCTCTCTCTCTCTCTCTCTCTCTCTCTCTCAATTTCTGCTATAAAATATTTGCACCAGACCAGAAACAATTCCTTTACACTAAGCGGTTCATCATTTGATCAGAGAGATGAAATGCGTACTTCCGATAAAATAAATAAAAAGACAGAAAAAAAGAAGAAAATAATTAGCTAGCCATCAAAGACAACATTCATTTGAAGATGTCCTCATTTCGTCATATTGATATTGGAGTGTGCTAGCGCTATATAAGGAGTCCGACAATACAGCACGGGGCCTACTACTCTACTAATCAATTTCTGTAATGATCTGTCGTGTCTTGAAAAGGTCTGAAAGGATTTCCGTCTATGCTAAAACTACAATCTGTAAGTTACACACTATCAGTTTGATATTTTACACATATTATAGGCTGTAAGTATGTATTAATTGGGTGTGTTGGGTAGGAGGAGACACAGTATACAATGTGACAGGCTGTCATATTGTAATTATAGTATTTACACACATCCAGTAAAATAAAAAGTTACAATATGACAAGAGATTGATTTGTATCACATGTCAAAAACGTGTTATGTCCCCGCCGTCAGGCGCGTAGCCTGGCGTACGTTTGAAATTTACCAGCCCCCCAACCCCCTGCCTACTCGGGCGTCCACATCAAAAGTACCCTGGCTACGCCCCTGGCCGTATACACGTGTAATGTCCCCGCGGTATACACGTGTAATGTCCCCGAGGTATACACGTGTAATGTCCCCGCGGTATGCACGTGTAATGTCCCCGCGGTGTACCAATGGTAACCACCTTCCCTAACCTTACTCAACCCAGCTTTAAAGAGCAACTAGTTCATCTGTCCGTACAGAGACAAGTTATACAGAGAGTTACACTGTCAAACAACATGGGACGCAGTTGGGATTTGAAAAACTGACCCCTGCTTAATTAATAATGAAGTCATGATTATATTTATAGTTATTTTATGCACATTTCGGGGATATGATACAGATATTATCAAGGACGCCTAGACATGTAAATTTGTTAGGGGCTATACATAATTTATTAATAATTTGACAAACTAGTTTTCTAACCCGAATCAATGTGTTTCATCTAGGAAGACACGCGATTATGATGGTGACGATCATCATCATTACTATCATCATTATCATCACCATCTTTTCATTTTAAGCAAAATTACATCATATTGAATATATATGTGTCAAAGTTAGTTAATTTGTAGTCATGTTAAGCTAGTACACATTGAGTACATGTATAGTACACACGCTAGCTAGCTAGCTAGATAGATATAGACGGATTACGGATTCAGATAATTGTGTTACATACATTTACATTATGCACAATTCATAAATTACTAGTAATCTTTATCTCGGATAACCCGATTATATAAGCTTAATATTACCTAAAGTCACCGGCGACCTTATTCCACCCTTACAAGTACAATTTACAACTGAGCTCTTCGACAATTTGTTAATTAACAAAATAAATGTGTAGATAGATCCGCAGTTCACCTCAAGGAACTATATGCACAGATTCGTGAAATAAAACTAGCATGTGTTAAGTAATCGTCAAATAGCCGTAAATATAAATTTTCAAAGACCAAATACATTCCAAAGTCCACCTGAGATAATTCAATGACTGGTCATCTCTACTCAGATAAGCTACATGTAGCAGAAAATCGAGACGGTTACGCAATATCTCATTACAGAGTGTAATACCGCCCGTCCAAGTGAAATTAAATTAAATACTGGATATTCCGAAAGGAGTGTCTCACCTGGATTGTGTAGATAAAATAAACCCGAAACTTTCCGCCGAATATAGGCATATAATATCTCCGACACTCAACGTATCATCCATGGTTATGTGTTATTCCATCCTAACATATCACTGATTATCTTCGTAAAATTATCACAATTAACTTAAATTAAGAAGTTTTCTTTTCGAGCTCTTGTTCACCAAAGTCTCGCTGCGATTAAATAACTGGCGAATGTTCGCTGTACAAAAGCCTTACGTTATGATTTATCGATAGGACGGGTCATTGATTTTCCAATTTTTGAAACTATCTATATCCAAAAATTTAAAGACCATGAAAGAAAAAAAAAACAAGTGTATACATGTCACTAAGGTGATATAAAAGTCACGTGATTAAAACACTGTCATCCACCCGTGGCGAGATCACGAAAGTCATTTTAAAGCTGGTCGACTTCAATTCCCAGGAACAACTTTCTGTGAAAGAACGTTGTCTTTGTACTCAATGCTTCTATGGTAAAATAAAAACAACGCTCGCGTGTGTGCCGCTGTGACAGAGAGCTCTCGCTGTCTACACTGGACACAGTGGAACCTCTGTAATCCCACGTGGAATACTGTATATAGATGCTATTGTACTGCATATATATACTTTGCATTCACACATCGATATAACTTTTTATTGGTTGAAAGGATAGATTTTTTTCTTTTCTAATTGTCAAGAATTGTGTGAATGACATGCTCAAAGTAATGGAAGCATTGAATTGTCATGTTTTAATTTTTGGATTCACCGAGTGTATCATGACAGAGTTCTAACACTTTGAAGTGCACGAGACTGAGACAGAGTAAATACCAAATCACATTTAACTATAAATACATACATGTAGTCATGAATCTATAACAAATATACCATATGCAGATCCATTTTTTCTTTCCAGTTAGTGGGTCCAGCCCTGATCAATTATTTCATAAGAGGATCCGATCTAATCAAGGTTTTGTTTTTACAACGATACAGTTACAAATATGTATACTTGTAAAATATGAAGATGTTGACCCGCCACCCACAGGACCCGTATATGTTTATATATATATATATATATATATATATATATATATATATATATATATTTCATATTCACCTCAAAGGCACACAGTCCCGTGCGTGGTGATCCGTTAGAATAAGTCCACAGCACCCCTTGCTTGTCGTAAGAGGCGACTAAATGGGGCGGTCCTTCGAACGATACCAAAAAAAAAATCGAGACCCCGATAAAGATCCCTCCCTGCTCAAAGGCCGTAAGCGCCGAACATCTCGGCCAAATTTTGCAGCCCTTCACCTGCAATTGTGACGTCTCCATATTCATGAGTGAAATATTCTCGAGTGGGACACAGGGGCTAAGCCCGTTTTGGACCTGAACTCTGTGATACCATAACTGGTATCACAGAGTTCGGGCCCAAACGGGCTTAGCCCTTGTGGGCATAAACACTTAAATTCATATGACGGGGAGCGGAACATCTTGTTGTAAAATTAGTACCATTTTTTAACTGAGAAATGTAATCTAATCGTTTGATGTAATTCAGCAGTGGTGTAGCTACACAGTAGCACTGTATGCACGTGCTTACAAATATTTTCGTTAATTTTTTATTACATATTACGAAAAATGTCCCCAGACCCCCCTGCTTACAAATATTTCAAACCTATAGCTACGTCACTGACTTGTTTAATAGTACAGTCTTGAAGAAAAAAGTTCAATTCATACGGGCACACATGTATTAATATTGATTAGACAATGTTTTGGCACTGCGGAAGTCGGGGTTAGTGGTAAAGGAAAGTGACATGCTCGTATTACTGTAGAAATGATATTGCTGAATATCGCTTTCGTTACAAACTATGGGTTATTACAGAAACAAGTGGTTTTTTGACCATTTTGACATATAGATGAAAAAAGGCGAGTTTTAGTTGATATCCATGACGAAAAGATATCGACATGTCCATACTATTTCCTCAAAAACTATGATCACGTGTGGCAAGGGACGCTGATTTGTTGTTTGAAGCACATATATAAATTATATATGTATAGACTTTGGTCAAAGGTAGATAAATCTGATTGTGACTCTAAGAAGGCGGATCTAGTTTCCGACTAGAAGAGAATATACGTTATTCTTTTAAAAAAATAATTTCATGATTTCTAAAAATATAAAAATACACCTACATTTTATTTACATACACACCAAAAACTCATTATATATAAGACAAAATATTTGCACTTCCAATGTTTTTGCCTTTGATAACTTTATAAAATCGAATGATATCAATTTCCTCACTGTGAACAATGTGAAGTTGAATTTTGATAAATGTTGTACGTCTATTTTAAAGGCTTGCAATTCCGACAGAAATGAAAGCAGAACGTAAAATAATAAATTTAATTTATATTGTAAATACACGAGGAGCTGTAAAGCTCACTCCGACATACTTTTCCTGATGCGCGTGACTTAGTTCTTCAGGAAGTACATGTATGATACTGACTTGAAACGTCACAGTTCATATACCCTCATGTATTTACAAAAAAATTATTTCTGAATCATAATCAATATCTAGTTAATTTAATCAAAATATTGGCATACAATCACATGAAGCACAATTTCACAAACAGAAATACATAATTAGACAAATAAGTAACACCCCTCCCAATAAATTGCAAGTACGGTGCTGCACCATTACTGAACTATTGAGGTACATGTAATGTCTAACGCGTCATCATGGTCTACTGATTTTATTTCACAAAGTTAAAATTGGTCATTCTACAGAAAAGACCTGGGTAAAACTTTTTCTTTATATCTATTACAATCATAAATCTTCTACCTTAGTTTTGTAGAAATGATAATACCGAGAATGTTTCCGGTATACAAGATCTACCAATTTCAGTTGCTAAAGGATCGATGTACAGAAATACTGAGTTTTGTGAAGTTTGATCACACAAGTTTATTAATAAAGAATTCAAGATTCTAAAATTGCAGTTCATAGTCTTTCCTAATTTAAGATAATTTGTAGTCTTTTTAAATCAAAGTACTAATAGTACTGAAAGACGGTGGTGTGGGTTGGGGTGACGTCTCCATCTGAGTGAAAAAATCTCAAGTGGGACATTAAACAATATACAACCAACCAACCGAGTATAGGAAGGATGTAAAACGCAAAGCGAAGATGAAAAAATTAGCTAGAAGCATTTCAACTAATTGCAGCAAGTTAGTCAAAGGATGAACTGGTTTTTTTTTTTAACATCGAGAGAATCTCTTTATTTGGAAACAGGTTGGGATCTGCTTTAAATTAAGCGAAAAACAACAGGGATGAAAACAATATATAAAGTGGAACAGAATTTGACTTCAAACTATCATAAAGATATATTTCCTGCTAAAATTACAACACAAGAAACACTCTAAATTGCATTTACCTAAATTTCAATCTATAAAAATTATTTTGTGTCGACTGTTGTAAATGATCATACAAGACCTCAGCACAATTGTATATTAAACAAACATTTATTCCATTGTAACGTCATCGATAAATTGGAGATCGGGTCCTTAAAAACATACAATTATTGTAAATTCTAATTATTGTATACTTTTATCTATTCAATTCGAAGAAAGAATTGTATGCTAAGATTAATTAGTGACTTTATAGTAAAACAAAACTGTCGGTAAACGATTGGTGAAAGCGTCTACACAGTTTTTAAATATCATTTATCTTGATGAACAGAATACATTTTCCAGAAATGCATATTTTTAGCTTTTATTGCGCAATTATGGATTTAAGGTGTTCAACTTTGTACACAAATAATGGAGAAGATCAGTGCTTATAGAAAGTTCGTGTGATTAATTGTACACAATGAGTGCTGTAAAATCTGTTTTACGTGTCTAAATGAATATTTATGAACTACTCATGTAAGTATTATCGAAATCTTAGTATCAGTCATAAATCGAATTCCCTGATGAGGCAGCAAAATCGTTTAATCTATCTATTCAGGAAAGGACAACTTAAGTTTTCCCGATTGTTTTTACACACGAGATCCACGTACTCCATCTGACAATCAGTTCACGATTGCTGCTTGAGTTCTTCATGGCCCTATGGGGAAATAAGTTTTAAAAACCGAACTTTATAGCGTGTGGTGTGATTTTTACAAATTTTCTTGAAGATGCACACAAAAATTTATCTATTGTAGTTATTTAATTCAATTCACAAATGAAAGTTTGGAAATGTTTCCGCCTGTTTCCACACTGAAAGGTACTGTCGAACTCACGAACAAAGTTCTTGGTTTTATTAAGTGGACGATGCATGTGGTGATTCACGCTAATTTCACTTCAATTAGATCCACTGTGATTTAAAGCTATTGTCGCCGTTATCAACGCTGACCAATGGATTCCATTTTGATCTAAACTTTCCATGCAATTTACTTAGAATTATCATAATATTTTAACTAGCGGGTTTTTGTTTTTATCTTTTGCTGGAGGAAACTCGTCGCTTAGCGCAATGCGTACAATATATATATCTCAGACACCGAAATTCACGTGGTGAAGGGATAATTATTTTAGAAATATGCCACGTAGACTTGATCCGATGGGCTTAGTAAGTTGGATCATTTGTTCAAATATCGTTCGTGATACCCTCAATTAAATAAACAAACGAATGATTTGAAAGTTTAAAATATACATTTGAAACAAGAAATCACCTCCTTCAAACAATTAACAATTGTTCATGAAAAATAAATCTTTATACTTTAAATGATTTATACTCCATGTGATGCCATGGAAACACACCGGTGTAACCGTGATCCGGGACATTCAGTGGACGACGCGTCTTACATGTGCATGGAGAACTTTTAGATTCAAGGCTGGCAAAGAAACCGCAACTTCAAAAACGCCGACTATTGATTCCAACTCCGTTATTTTATGCATATTTATGAATCGAGAAATATAACATACCAGTATTTGGGGATTATCTTCGCGTATATAGTACAATATGTTATTGAAAAAGCTTTTCAAAAACTGTTTACAATCATACACATATAATTTTGATAATAACAACAACTCTATTTTCTTTATTTTTTGCCTGCAAAATTCTGCCGCTAGAGTTCCCGTGTATATACATGAAGCGATAGCATAAGACAGTGGCTATACATAGCCGCCCTCTAAAAACCACCATTCATCAGACTATGTAAGTTACTCTGCAGCCGGACATTGATTTTTGTAAGAATAACTATTTATGTGTAAATAGCCGCGTGGAAACTGACATGGTGTTAGTGCACTTTAGAGGTTAAAGATATTTGCATTTTATATCATCTGTGAAAAGACATTCAACCGCGAAATTGTGCTACCCAGCCAATAGAGTTGACGTTTTCCGTGAAAATTCAGAAGAAAGGATTACCGACGAACTAATGCTTTTCAAATCAATAAACATGCGGTGTGAATGAGAAAATGTTGGATATGATGTCAAAACTTTGGGAGGTATTATTAAAATGACTGTAACAAGCAAAGCGTGGATGTGAACATCAAGAAAAATAGATATAAACAGGACAGCAATGGAGTCGCACCAAGCTAAGTGCACAATAGAAACATGATTTTCGAAAACAACAATGAAACAAACTAAAATAAAACAACAAAACAAACAAAAAAACACACAAAAAGATGTATAAAAGGATTTATCGGGTAGAATTAAGAATTTAAGCGTTCGTATTTTAGCAGAGTCTTCAAAAACTGGTTAACTATTGTGAACATTGGAAACTTGATGTAAAACAAAAATTGTAATATTTTCCAGGGAATGATCACAATGTTTTACCCGTGGAAAAAGCTAAAGACTTTGAATATTTAAATACTTAAGCGTCATATTGTCACGAATTGCTTCATTCTGGCTTCGTCCCAGATACAAGGAATAGACAGTTCTTTCTTGATTAATGTATTTCTCGGGCATCTTCGGTTAGCCTTATTTGCCCTATGCATCATTTTGGGTTGTGCATGTGGTCAGATAGCAAACAATGGCGTCGATAAGTTTCGACATCGTGTTCATCTTTCATATTATATATAGGAATACGACTAAAACTTTGATTTGTTGAAATGCGGTTGTCAGGTTTAAAATGTGTCCAAAAAGTAGAGATCTTTGGAGATACATGTATGTAATTAATTCAGCGGAAAGTAGACCACAACCGCTAACAGAAAGAGTAAATCTGAAAACACAACGGTGAAAGTTTGCGACAAAGGTCCCTATTTAGCGGGAATCTTCCGACCTAATGAAACGATTCTTAAACTAGCAGTCAAAGCCGTGCCTTTATCTGTATGACAATGAAGTTATCAAAATGCTTCACCATTTCAATCCATCCTCAAGAAGAGAGACATTTGTCCGGCATCCTGTCACTAAGAAAATGAACGGTGCCCTGAGAGACAATTGGTTCATTTATACCATTTTTACGTTATTTGAAGAAGTCAAAGCTAGTCTATACTTGGATTTTTCAACACCAGAATATAGACTGAACTCTATGATTATGGATGTTGCCAATCACAGGCTCTATAAACCAGCACGGGTCATGGACGGTGTTCCTTCCTAACCATGCCGCAAATTTACAAACAAAGGAATAGATGCCGTCAACATAAGCAACATTCTTCGTCATAAATGAGTTCAGTCTTGTATTCCAACATATTCAAGTTCAAGTCTAATCCACCAACGCGTTCTTGTTTTTCGTCTTCTTTCAACTATAGTCCAGCTGGACATGTCATTTACTGGTGATGTTGATAAAGCTGAAAATGAGGACCTCAGATAACTTATTTTAAGAGGTCCTATTAAATACAGAGAACCTCGGTCTTTCAATTGACGACAAAACTTCGTCTCCATTATGAATTCTGTCGACGATTATGCCAGATGTTGGGCTAAATATGAAAAAGAAGAACTTGATACATTGTCAGAATGGATTAAAATATAAGAGTAATATTAAAATCCCGCATTAGACACATCAAAACAAAAGTACGTACCATCTATCCTTCTGGGTATAGTAAACCAGAAGTAATAAAGAACTAGATAGATTACATGAGGAATATGTTTTAGTTCCAGCTGACAAAGTTTGTAATAACATAGTATTTGTTTGAAAGGCTCATTATTACAACTGTATTTTGAATGAACTTGGCATTAATTCCACTTTTTGCAATCGTAATTATACTCCAACTGCCCTTTCAAAAGACGAATGGGTCAATGGGTCTGATGAATATTAGTTACCGTACCTATACTGGATTCTTAAACCTCATAAACCCCTTACAAACAAAGATACGTTGCAGGATCCAGTAAATGTTCTACCAAGCCTCTATCTTTGCTCCTCACGAAAATACATGTATTAAAAGCTGTGAAGGAATATGCCAGAAGTGGTGTAAATCAAATGTGGATTATAAAAATTGATTGATTGATTGTATCTTGATTAACGTCTCTCTCGAGAATCTTTCACTCATATGGAGACGTCACCAAGACCGGTAAAGGGCTTCAAATTAAGGCCTTTGCTCAGCGCTTATGGCAATTGAACAGCAAGTGTTGTTTAGCTTGCCACACCCACTGTGACTCAGGACATTCGTTTTTAAGATAAATCTCCGAGGACCCGTGACATTCACACCTGATGCCGAACGTTTGGCGATGAAACTGTCACTACCTGTTTTAACGTTGCGGCCGGGATTGGAACTCCGGCCTTCCGCATGTGGGGCGAAGGCTCTAACCTCTAGGCCACCGCGGCGGTAATTCCAAAGAACTTTTAGTAAATTTGAAATCGCAGAACGTTTCTCAAATCAACAACATCAAAACGTATGACTTTTCAACACGTTACACGGCCACGTCTCAAAATAAATCAAAGACTAGGTTTTTTTTATATCATATACAGTTGCTTCTTCAACAAAAAAAAAGGAAAACGGAAATATTCATATCCAGTGATCAGTCATCCAAAAATTACTTTGTTAAACACTACACTGATTCCACGCACAAATACTTGTTGAAATAAAAAATATGCTAGAGTTCCTCAATGACAATATCGTCGTGGTCTTTGGTGATCTAGTCTTCCAACAGTCTCTTTGGCAAGAATTGTGCTCCTTTGTTAGCTGCACTGCATGTTTTTATATTCTTATGAAGCAGAATTTATTCAGAAACTTTTACGTGAGAAGAAAAAAATCTCTTCCTGTGGTATTTTTTATCAATAATATAATAATTTTCATTCATATGTCGATTCGATATATCCTTGTGAACTCGAAATAAAGGACACCACAGAGTCGTCCACTTCTGCTTCATACTTAGATATTTTATTGGAAATATATATTAACCGCAAACTAACAACTCAACATTATGACAAACGGGGTGATTTCAGCTTCTCCATCGTCAACTTCCGATATTTATGTAGCAATATTCCAATATCACCTGCATATGGTGTTTATATCTCTCAACTGATTCGATACGCAAGAGCTTGTTCTGTGGATGGTCAGTTTTTAAATCGGGCCAGGCTACTGACAAACAAGTTGATGGTACAGGGGTTTCAACAGTCTCGTTTGAAGTCGGCATTTTGCAAATTCCATGGTCGTTATAACGATCTAGTTTGCCAATACAACCTATCATTGCGTCAAATGCTGTCCGACTTATTTCATACCGATTGTTAGGCCGTTCTTGGCACACTGATTTCGACTTCGGATAACCCTGTTTACCTGACCAAGATATAGGGCAACGACGGGCACGACCGGTCGACAGGAGACACCTGATCCCACCTCTGGTATGTCCAGGGGTCCGTGTTTGCCCAACTCTCTATTTTGTATTGCTTCGAGGACTTATGAAATTGGTTACTGTTACTTATCTTCACCTTTCACCAAAGCACTCGTGGAAAGCGTTTTCCTTCCGCTCGCAGCTTCTTGCGTCGGGTTACCTTCCACTAAATGCAGTCAGTGCTGTATGAAGTCATTACACTAAGTACCCAACAACAAGCTTTGTAAAATTTGAAACTCAGAAGGACACATATCCGGAGATACTAGTACATGTACTATACAAAACATCGCCCAATGCTAGACAAAAAACCAACTATTATTCAATTCCTTTCCGTGTGATTTGCAAGTGTTGTTGATTTCTTCAGTTGTCGATAGTATCTTGGAATTACCCGATACAAAGTTTATAAAAGACAAATATAGGTAAAGGTATAGTTGATCTGCAGTCTAAACTAAAAGCGATATGGATTTTACGCCATCTCACAACTGAAGAATGTATGTACATAGCATCTGTAACGGGTCGAATATTTGGTTAATACTTCCGAAATATCAACAGATACTACCCTATTTGTCATGTTGTAAATTTTGTATTTTACTGTCACTCTATTTGTCATGTCGTAAATTTTGTATTTTACTGTCACTCTATTTGTCATGTCGTAAATTTTGTATTTTACTGCCACTCTAGTTGTCATGTCGAAAATTTTGCGTTTACCGCCACCCGGTAAATTCAAAACTTACATTTTAATTTTGTTAAGGTAGTGATTGCATGGGTCATCGAAAATTAAAGAATCTATGAATTTTTTTGATTATTACATATTTTGTAGTTGACAGTATCTGTAACTCATTATGAAAGAATCATATAGGGTTTTCAAGGAAATTGTGACGCTACGGTTGTCATAGTAACCCCTCTTGTTGACTTTCCGTAATAAATGGTACAGGTATTTCAGGTGATGTTTAAAAATGATACAAAAGGGGTAAGGGATACAAATTTTATATCAAATTGAAGTTAAAGCCTTAAATGATATATGATTTGTATTAATATGTCCATTTACTTAGAATAATATCTAGCAAGAAATTAAGCGCAAAAGGTTCAATTTGATAACGCTGTTAATAAGTTACACATTAATTAAGCATGTAATACTAAGGGGGAAAGGTTAATAACATATCTATCTATTTTATATCTTACGTAAAAAAAACAAAAGCTTCATAAAAATTCATTCAACACATATTTGGGTTTACCTAGTACGTACTCAACGGAAGAGCAAAATTGTTGTGTACACCCATCATTCTTAACGGTCCTAAGAAAAATGAACAAGATGACGACCTGTGACTGTATTATATGACGGAAGATACGACAACAAAATATTGATATCAGATAACACCTAACATAAATAATTTTCATAGATAATTCGTTAACACAGGCCAGCAAGGATTTTGATAACGGTGATCAAATGCATACTAACATCAATGATACATTAGGATTGAATTTCGAAATGGCGCTCTCGCCCAAAATAATCGCTACGTCTTCTCATCCACAAAACCGAGGAGCTTGTGATTGGTAAGTTGTACATGTAATTAAATCCAATTTTAAGATTGAAGTTTGTGGATCTTGGTATTTTTCTTCATCTACATACACTCTGTTGTAAGTAGGAAAGATCGGGAAAATATCTAATAATCTATCGCTTTACAATATAATTCGCCGACGCCCCTTGCTCTTACCTTCGATTTAACACGTATCTTACAAAATCTTAAAAGTCACTAAACGTCCTGCATTATTATCTAAATTCCTTGCAGGGGTTGGTCAGGTCTTCTAGCGCATGGGTCACATCAGTATATTGTGGTGGCGGATCCCACTTCTTCGCAGGTGTGTACTTAGAAACTGTCATAAAAATTATTTTTTTATGAGAGAATTTTTACTGATAATAGAGTCTGATACTTCTTTCAGGTCACCCAGGTGCTTGGCGTGCATAAAGGACTTGTTACTTGTGTAAGTGAATTTTCATTAATCAGTTAAATGCTGAAGCGTATTGCACCACCATTTGAAGAAAGTAAAGGTACTGGAAAAAATAAACTTATCTGATAGGTGTATTTAGTGACGACATATATTGCATACCCCTGGAATATGAATGTTCCACGTGTTCGGATTCCCTACAGCTTTTCCCTCCTATCAGGACTGTGACACCACAGCCAAATGTCAAAAGATTCACACAAAGTATATCAAAGTCCTGAATCTTGTTGCAAATGGAAACATTGAATAATAAATGTCAACTCGCTATGATAAACTAGATTTAGTTAAGGGTATATGAGTATTCTTTTCATCCTTGAAAAATCATATCTCTCTCGGTCAATGCCCTCGAAGAGGTATACTCTTTCATGAATAAAGCTTCTATCATGCAATCAACATACAAAGTCACAGAAGACTTCGTACTTTTGAGAGAATACAACAAAACATTTATTGACTGGGTCTAGAGCAACATGTGTTTTGCTGAACGATAGGATAAAAATTTGTCTACGACTTACGGCCTCCGGCAACATTTTTGTCCTCAGGTCCACAAAACACACGTTGCCCTCGACCTCAGTCAATAAATTTATAATGTTTCTATTGTACCGAGTCGTATTCATGTACAGTGTATAACTTCGCTGTGATTTAGTGTTTATTAAACTTACAAAATTAATTATTGGGACATTTAAGAAATTTTTTGAAAATACAATGTACACCTAAGCCAGTATACTTGATGAATCGCGTTAGTTTTGCAGTTTATATCTCATGAAAGGTGAAGATAACGAACAGTGATCAATCTCATAATTCCTAAAAGGGTTACATGAAAGAGAGTTGGGCAAACACAGACCCCTGGGTACACCAGAGGTGGGATCAGGTGCATAGGGGGAGTAAGCATTCCCTGTCGACCGGTCACACCCGCTGTGAGCCCTATATCTTGGTCAGGTATACTGAGTTATCCGTAGTCAGAATCAGTGTGCCAAGAACGGCCTAACAATCGGTATGAAACACGTCAGACAACATTTGTCCCAATGATGGATTGTATTGGTAAACTAGATCATTATAACGATCACAGAATTTACGAAATACTGACTTTAAACGAAACTGTTGAAAAACCTGTACATGTAACAGCAACTTGTTTTTCAATAGCCTGCTTCGATTTAAAACTACCCATACGCAGAACAAGCTCTTCCTTATCGAATCAGTTGAGAGATATAAACACCATCTGCAGGTTATGATGGAATATTGCTTCATAAATATGGGAAGTTGACGAAGAAGCTAAGATCACCCCATTTGTCATAAAGTTGAATTGTTAGTTTGTCGTTAATATTCATTTTCAACAAAATATCTAAGAACGAAGGAGATGTAGAGGACTCTGTGGTGTCTTTTATTTTGAGTTCACAGGGATATATGAAATCGACATATGAAGGAAAATTATTATTGTTAATACATAAAACGTCGTCGATAAATCTAAATGTCGAGTTGAAGACCACAGCAAGATATTTTTCCTCTCATGTAGAAGCTCTTGAATAAACTCTGCTTCATAAGTATAGAAAAACAGTTCAGCTAACAAAGGAACACAATTCGTGTCCATACATGAGAATTCCAACAGACTGTTGGAAGACCTGATCTTCAAAGACTACGAAGATATTGTCAATGAGGAGCTCCAGCAATTTTTTATTTCAACTTCAGAGTACTGGTGCGTGGAATCAGAGTGTGCTTAACAAAGTAATTTTTTGGATGACCGATCACTAGATATGAATATTTCCGTTTTCCATTTTTGTTGAAGAAGCAACTGTCAATGATGTCAAAAGGTCTAGTCTTTAATTTATTGTGAGGAATGGTCGTATAATGTGTTGAAAAGTCAGTATATTAAAACTCATGGTTGAAACCGCACATGCCACATGCTTGTTTGTTTTACGTTCCTTCGAGAATTTTTCAATCATGTCGAGACGTCACCAGATGTGGGAGGAGTACAGCACATCTATACTTATACAGTGCGACTTGTGTATTCCGACATGCACTGGGATACAATTATTTTGTCGGAATACACAGTGTATCTGAATTACCAATGTAAAAAACAGTGAAAATGTGAAATTGAGAATGAAACGGGTTGCACAGATGTCAGATTAGGCAGTTTTCACTATACATGGGGCTAAGGATGGTAGCAGTAAGGTTTTTTTTTATTGTGTCAACGCACGTAATGACCCAAGACTTCCATTTGGAATACCTCATCAGAAAGACCTGTTATACTCTCACTTCTGAATGTCGAGTATTTGACGAAGGAGCTGTCACTACCACGGTACTTAGGTTTGGCTCGACCAAGGCACGAACCACGATTTTCGGGTTTTCAGGCGAACGCTCTAACCACTGAGCTGCCGCGACCGGTATAAAGATAAACCTCCATAGACCGGTATAAAGATAAACCTCCAAAACACAAATCCTTTAAGAGATTTACAGGGCTTTGATCCCATATCATTAATCCTAGGCTAGTAGATTCTGCTAGTCAGTAAGACTCTGATAAGTCCTACACAGAACGAATTAGGATCAAACATCCCATGCTCATAATAGGAGGCTCATAGGTTGTTTTTATTACGTTTCTTCGCTAAGAGCTCAAGTCAACTTTACATCTAATCTTTCTTTATAATCTGAGTAATCTCTCCTCAACTAATTTTTCAGCTTCTTGGAAAATTTCTCCCTTGTGAGTGCCATCTTGCAGATGTTATCCGAAGACATTTTTCCTCGTTTAAAATGTTCTCGGTCTCATTTTAATAAAATGAATGTGGTAAACATTCTGTTCCATTCTACAGGTTAATAAGATGAATGTGGTAAACATTCTGTTCCATTCTACAGGTTAATAAGATGAATGTGGTGAACATTCTTTTGCATTCTACAGGTTAATAAGATGAATGTGGTGAACATTCTGTTCCATTCTACAGGTTAAATGGAAACCAGAAGACATACACCATGATGTTGTCGTCAATCCTTACACGCTAACTCTGGCAGCAGGTGACACACACGGTGACGTCATACTGTGGAACGTCACGAAAGGGGAACCCAAATCAACCTTTGTCAGGAAAGGTCGAGTCGTACAAGGTACATGTATATATACGCCCAATTTCTGCAGATTTTTTTTTATATGAGTGATCTAACTTGTCATTCGCAATCAGTACACTTAGAAGTTTTTAAGTAACAAATCAGTAATACCTAATTTTCCCCTGGTGGTCATGTTTCAGACATAACTTGGATTACAAACCAGGAAACAAGTGAGGCAGCCATTCTCGTATTATACAACAAAGGTTTGGTCATTATGTGGGACTTTCTGACGTCATCACAACTTTGGCAAACTTCGTTTACGGAACCTATATCGAGTATATGTATTGATCCATTCAACAAATGTAATGCTGTTTGTAAGTAGTATATATACTGCTCATTAAAATGTGTCATACATGTATAAGTACAAGGTATATGGAGAATTTTCGTTTCCGTTTTATTTTTATCGTTTCGCTTTTATCTTAGTTATCTTTTAGTGAACCAGGCTTATCTGATTTTCTAAAAAAAAAAATAAAATAAAATAACAACCTGTAATACGGGTCTATACAAGGAAACTAGAATAGTAAGAATTTCAAACGGGGTGAAATCTTATTTTATTGCACATTAATATCGGGACTAAAATTACTTGAGGCGAAAAGAAAGAAAAAGTTAAATTGTGTCACTGTAAGTAAGTTAATATCACATTGTACTAAATGTTTCTGTTAAACGAATATAAATATATTGCACACATTTTCCAAAAATGAAATGTTTTGGATTATTTAATCAGTTCTTTGTGAAGACAGCAATATTTTGCTGGTAGAGGATCTTCATCCAAAAGCGGCACCCTCTCAGAAATATAGACGGATCAGCTTTTACGGCACCGCTGGACCCTGTAAGTTGAAACAAACTGACTGCAAACTCTTCATTATTCTCAATAGCATAGGGGTCAAAATGGATAGGTGCAGAGAAAAGAAAGTGAATTACGATAAATTTAGCTCAATATTTTAAATCCCGTCTTGCTTATCTTGAGAACGATGAAAGTGAAATTTCATTTGATGTTAATGAAATTAATTTTGGATTGTAGGTCAGGAAGTTTCACCCCCTGGATATGAGTCCGCGACTATGCGAAGAAACTCGTCTTCCCTTAACAAGTTCATCAACATGACGACGTCACTCATTACAGGCACTGCTGAATCCAGGTCAAGGTAAGTATGGATTTGAACACAGGTCACTCGTCATTTTATATCACTGTTCAAGTGTACTATGTGCTGACCATGCAAGCCTTTGTTCCGCTCATTCAAAAATAGTGCTAACCGAGCGATTAAAACTCTGAGGAGGAGTGTTAAAACAGGGATGGGGTCAAGACATTGCAATGTAACACCTTTAAAAGCAGTACAATTTCTCGTTTTAGCTGAATTTTCAGTTTAATTTTTGATTTTCAAAAATTACACATTATGTCTTTTCAATTAGCAGCAGGAAAAGCATGTCCGAGGAAGACCGATCGTTCCAGCAACAATGCCTACAGGTTGTCCATCATCCGGGAATTCGTCACGTGATCTTCATGGTGTATCCATCTCAAGTAGACATCATAGACACCGAAGTTTGCATTGTCATGGCAACTATTCGTCTAGATTCCAAATCGTCCTACTTTGTTCGGGTTAGTATTTCCCGCCTTTGTTTTGAGATATTTTTGTTGAAATAGAAATGACGATCGTATTCTTAGATTTGTTTAGCTGATTATCAATTATGTTAATCACTACTTCGCCTGATAGATTACTGAATGAGTGTCAAATGGCCATTATTCACTTGAAGTTCAACAACAGGACTAAAAAAATATTATTTATTCCTTGTATGATTTTTCTGGGCTAAAACAGTTTGCATAATTTAAACTATCGATCCCCATCCATTTCGGTCCGGGTACGTTTGACCCTCGTAAGTGATAAATTAAAGTTTTATCACCAGTTTTTCTCAGGCTTTGTTTCTGTATGTCATTCTGTGTAACTTCCTCGAATTAGTCATTCATATTGTGTTACATTTGGATATTCCATATCACATCACAATTTCCATGCACCAACATTGGGATGCCCTAGATACTTCTATATTCATGTATCATGTAAAATTTTATTCCCGAATTTAACCCCACCCTAACCTCATGTCCATATTTGTAAAAAAAAAAAAAACAAAAAAAAAAACCAAAAACATTCTCTTTCTCCCAGGGCATTGATTTGAAGAAACTTGAATCCGCACTATCCAAGGATGATTGCATATTGATATGACTATAACTGCCTCTGGTGCTCTTGAGAATAAGATTTTTTCAAGATTTATTCTTATGTAAAACTTTGATTTCGAATTAAGGTCCCAGCCTAACTCTTTTCCCGGCCAGGATTTTAATAAACTTAAATCTGCACTACCTGAGGATGCTTACATACTAATATCACTAATCATGGCCCTATGTACTATTGAGGAAGAAAATCAAACGTTTTCAACGTTTTTTCTCTCTCTCTCTCTCTCTCTCTCTCTCTCTCTCTCTCTCTCTCTCTCTCTCTCTCTCTCTCTCTATCTGTCCATCTATTTATCCCCATGTAAAACAATATGACCCTACTGTGGCCCCACTCTACAATTGGAGGCATTCGTTTAAGAATTGAATTTACACCACCTGGAATGCATGCCTATTATCATGACTAATCATGGCTTCCCTGTTCATTAGGAGATTTTAAAGACTTTTTATTATATATTCCCATGTAAATTTTTTATCCTCTTATTGTGGCTTCATCCAACCCCCGGGAACCACAAAATTAAACAAAACGTCTTTCCTATATACTAGTATTCTAATATGGACATTTATCTAATATTGTCACTCACCCTGCCCACCGCGGTCATAATTTGAGCAAACATAAATCTGCACAACAACTAAGGAACTGCTATTTTTGAGAGGACATTTTAAATTGCTGTTCTTGAGGAGATTTTAAATAATTTTTCCTGCATATCCCCATTGAAAGCTTTGACCCCTATTGTGGCCCTACCCAACGCCCTGGAGCCATGATCTGATCATTTTTTAAATCTACATTCTCTAAGGAAGCTTTCCCATAAGTCTTTTCTACTCCATTGGTTCTTGAGAAGATTTTCGAAAGATGCCACCATACTGTACTGTTTCTTAATTTATCCTCTTTGAAAGAGGTGTGACCCTTCATTTGAACAATTTTAAATTCCCTTTATCCGATAATGCTTTATGATAACTTTGGTTGACATTGGCTAAAAAGTTTTGGAGAAGAAGTCAAAAATGTGTAAAGTTTACGCACAGACGGACAACAGGTGATCAGAAAATAAGCGGACTTGAGCATGTAGCTCAGGTGAGATAAAAGTAAAACAAACAACAACATAAACCAAAAACCAAAAACCAAAAAAAAAAAAAAAAAAAGATTGAAAAAGAGAAAAACCCACCAACACCCAGTTACTCGACAGTCAGCTATAGTTAATTTTAACAGACAGTTAACTTCCCTTTAACTCTTCCATCTATATAACGTTAACTAGACGTAAGCTATAGTGTTAACTAGACGTAAGCTATAGCGTTAACTAGACGTAAGCTATAGCGTTAACTAGACGTAAGCTATAACGTTAACTAGACGTAAGCTATAGCGTTAACTAGACGTAAGCTATAGCGTTAACTAGACGTAAGCTATAGCGTTAACTAGACGTAAGCTATAACGTTAACTAGACGTAAGCTATAGTGTTAACTAGACGTAAGCTATAACGTTAACTAGACGTAAGCTATAGTGTTAACTAGACGTAAGCTATAGTGTTAACTAGACATAAGCTATAGCGTTAACTAGACGTAAGCTATAGCGTTAACTTGACGTAAGCTATAGCGTTAACTAGACGTAAGCTATAGTGTTAACTAGACTTAAGCTATAGCGTTAATTTGACGTAAGCTATAGTGTTAACTAGACATAAGCTATAGCGTTAACTAGACGTAAGCTATAGCGTTAATTTGACGTAAGCTATAGTGTTAACTAGACGTAAGCTATAGTGTTAACTAGACATAAGCTATAGTGTTAACTAGACGTAAGCTATAGCGTTAATTTGACGTAAGCTATAGTGTTAACTAGACATAAGCTATAGCGTTAACTAGACGTGAGCTGTCAGTCACACCTACTCATCTTTGTGCAACTGGGCCGTTCTATCTAACTTGTGTGTGCCACAATTGTGTTTCAACAGGTGTTGCCATGTAAACAGAAGGATGCCCTGTACTGTCTGCACGAGAATGCATGCATCACCATCCGTGTACGACGCCAGGACAAGTCCCACTGTACATTCAACGAAAGTCAGGTGTCAACCCCATCCACACCTGTCTTGCCAGGTAATAACACCCATCCCTACCCCCACACACTCGAGTTTTTTTGAGGAAATAAAATTGCTCATATTTCATTGAGTTCATAACTGTACAGTGGGGGCATTCTTAGCTTTGCTTGTATACAAGTTAATTTGAAATTTTGCAGGAGTTAGAATAAAGTTTTGTAAATTTTGTTTTTCCTTTGCAATCCGCCATCTTAATCAATGGGTACAATGTAAGTACTGATCTACAAAGTAGGTAGGAAAAATCTTTCTTTTTCGGGCAAAAATGTGGCATTCATTGAGCATATTAATATCATTATAACCTTTACCAAAATTTTACTGACCAAGAACAAAAAAAAAAATAATTAAAAACTTGGAAAAACTTTCGTACTTTTAATAGATTTTCCCCCTGGGTCTATCAAAATGGGGGAAGCCTTTTTAAAATTCAGACTCGCTTTTAAAAAATCATTCGCTGACAATCCAAACGTACCTCGGCTCTGTTCCGGTCCTTTACATTTCTATCACGTATAAAAGATCTTATATTCAACTTTCAAAACACATGCTAACATACCGGTAACTTAGGTTTCAACTTTTACCCATAACAAAATCACAGTATATAAGGAATGACTGACCGGTGGTTTGTTTTACGTTCCGTTGAAAATGTTTTTCACTCAGACTGAAACGTCACCAGTTGTTGATTGATTGTGGTTTTACGCCGTTTTGGCAATATTTCAGCCACTTTACGGTGGTTTACTTATTGAATTATGTTTGGTTGTGAATATTTGAGTTTCTCTGACGGCCCCCTCTTTTTTGGAAATCAGGGAAAAGGGAAACGATCTTTTGCGCGCCAAGGGGTTTGTGACCCTTTAACGTCCCATCCGACGGACATATGCTTAGCGTTTACGGCCGTAGCAGCGAGGGTGCTAGCGCCTGCCGCGACATGAGATCTCAGCTTTACCCAAGGATGTTTTTGCCAAGTTAAGTTGAAATTGGCAAAGTGGTTTTGGAGAAGAAGTCGAAAATGTATAAAGTTTAAAGACAGGTAGACAGACGACGGACAACAGTCGATCAGAAAAGCTCACTTGAGCTTTCAGCTTAGGTGAGCTAAAATGTCAACGCTGAAGAGGTGTTAGCCCCGTTAGCAACTGTGGCTGCTCGAATTCTGCGATAGATAGCGTTCGGTACACGTTTATTTGTGCCATAGGGATGCACTATCACTCTTCCAGAAGTGCCTGACGAAAATATGGTGATTTCAAATGCTTCGATCTAACATATCTCACATATATGCTCGATTGAGATTGTATGGAGGCTAAGAAAATATGTTCACATTGTTTTGGTGATGACACAATGTAGCACGTTGCTCCACATTACACTGGGTATCATCTTGCCGAAAAATTAAGATTTGCTGGTGGACAAACGACAGGTTGTAGAACAGTGTCAATGTACCGTTGATATGACACATTGCCTTCAGCGATGACCAAAACCGTTTTGCGGCCACTGCTGGTCCCTCTCCCCACATTAACTCTACCACCTCTAAACCCCAATCGTAACTACTCGGCTATTTCCGTAACCGCAAATGAACCTCGTATGTGGATCGACGCCATCAGAGTTGGTTGTTACGTATACATAAACGTAACTTTGACGTCACAGTCGTACGTTGCACTATGAAACGTGAACTTTCAAATGCATCTAAGATATTATACACATCTAAGGTATTGTACCACTATCAATTTCCACTTACATGTTATGTATTAGAGTGAATAAGACGTTAATGATACCAAAACTGAATCTGTGGTGAAAATATAAATGACATATTATTCAGGGATTCGGTTCTGGCCTTTTAACTCTCATCCACGGGCGCGAAGAAATGCATCGATTTGATGCAATTCTTGCGCCGATCCACGTTCGAGTCTTCTTACCGGTTACGGAAAAAGACGAGCGCGTGATCCGATTGCTCTAAACCAGTCACATGCCATCATACAGTTATCGGTATAATGCTTACCGCGACGTTGAAATACACGCCAACGTTCATCTGAGTGGTAAAGCGTGAATCTTGACTATTCGGAGAACAATACGCGGAACCAACGTTGCATAGGAAACTGATTAGGACGGCGTCGTCGCAATCATTGGAGTATGGCGTCAAGTCGATGACGATTAAGGGGCATTCCCACTGCAATGCAACCCGACTTGATGCCATAGGAGTGGACATGCCTCAGCACGGCTTACTCATATGTCCCTGGTTTTTGTGCTGTTCTAAACCTGTTGCGCGGGTGATATGATACAGTGGCCAGTCTAAGGACGGTCAGCAGTTATACCAGTCAATCTGTTTGTATAGAGACGAGATATTGTGCTTCAATGGACATTCAGAGCTCTTATCACGACGTTCTGAGTGTTTCCAGCGAGCAGTAACTTCCGGCAACGGTGATCTAGAGGTAGAGCATTGGCCCTGCATGCGGGAGGTCGGGGTTCGAATCCCGGCCGCGACAGACCTAAGTCGTGAAAACAGGTAGTGACAGTTCCATCGCCAAACACTCGGCATCAGGTGTGAATGTCACGGGTCCTTGGAGATAACCTTACAAAGTGATGCCCTATGTCACATTAGGTGTAGCACGCTAAAGAACCCTCACTGCTCAATGGCCGTAAGCGCCGAGGATAGGCCTAAATTTGAAGCCCTTCACCGGTCTTGGTGACGCCTCCACATGAGTGGACAATTCTCGAGGGGGACGTTAAACTATATACAATATATCAATCAACCAATCACAGATCCTGGGTACCTTTTACAATAGAGAGATTGTAAAAATGCCATCTGTGATTTAATAGTTACCTTGACCTTTGGTTAAGAGGACAATTATCAATTATCCCTTCCAAGTTGGTCTTGAGTCGTTTTCAAGTTTTGTTTTTTCAACTTAGAAATGTAAGGAATATTATCTCCCATTAAGATTAGAAAGACCTTAAAGGGGCATGGACACGGTTGAGCTGGAAATTTTATTTTTCCATCTTTATTGTTACAGTGCTTTACTAACGTATTTCTTTGAAATAATATAATAATTGAAAATGGAAAAATAAAATTTGAAATTTTCCCGCTCAAATCGTGTCCATGTCTGTTTAAAATGGAAATCATTTTCAGGATGTAACGAATCAGGGGCAGACAAATCCGACATAACATACGATTTGATCTGGCAGTCGGACTCGGTGCGCTTAAGTAACCAGAGTACTGTGTATGGCTTTGGTCTACATCCGGTTACCGAAGCGGGTGCGGCACTAATATTCAGCGATGGAAAGATTATTCTTTGGGAACTAGTTAATACCAGGGTATGTTCTTGATTTTTGAAATTGATTAACTATTGTTTATAAACAAGGGCATTGTAAAGAGGAGGTTAATTATCTTCGCATTCAGATGTACGGAGTTTGAAAAAAAACCCCAAAATAACCTAAATCGTGGCATATCATTTGTAAATCAAAATTTCTAAACTTTCTGTCTTTTCTAGATCTATGGTTTGGTACTCAAAGATATGTTTCCAGGATTGAGTAAAAAAGGGCAGAAAAATACATTGATGAAGGAGAGTCGATTTCTCTTGACCGGAATGGTTAAGGGATTTCCGTCCCACATCTGCACAATTAGATCTAACCTGCTGGAACAGGTGACCACGACCAATAACCCGGGCTGCAAAGCAAAGGACTCGCTGCTGGCTCTTGGTATTTATTTAAATATGATATAGTGCACTAAATACACCACTTCTTGTACATCCATTGTACTGATAGGTGCATGTATTGCTTCTAATGTTTGTGATGAGAGATACTATTGGCAATTTGGCTCTACGGAAAAACACCCACCAATAAGAATTATCATTGCGCAGTGTATTTTGTTGTTGTTGCATTTCCATTCAATTCTGATTCAATAATATACTTGATAACATTGTGGAAATAGATCTTTCTTATTCACATATACCCAACTTATAGGAAATCAGAGAGAAAGGATTTTATTGTCAATTAGATAATGCATGTAAAACGAAGTACGTGACGATTTCTCAAAAACTCGTGATTTATCATTTTCTGTTATGATGTCCTTATTTGGAATATTTTAGTATTTAATTCGGATGCAAATATTGTGAAAAATGTTTTGTTAAAATCATGGTTAGAATAAGGTTTTACCGAATTATGCAAAATTACATGAATATTGCATGCAACTCAGGGAAGAATGGAAACCTGGAGTGGCAGTTCTCCAATGTTAATATCTCCAATTAACAGGACATGCAATTTGTCATTATACTAAATGCCTTTAGACTTAAAAAAAAACCCACTTTCTGCAAAATGACCATTTCCTTTTTAAGGTGGAATGATGCACCTGGTTATTTTTTCTGTACCAGTTCCTCGTATAGTTATAGAAACATCGGTAATAACCCCAGATCACAAATATTTGTCGTTTATTTTTCACAATTTTTTATTCATGTTTTAAAGAAAATTTAATTTCATCAAAATCCGATTACATACTCCAGAACTCCTCATTTTGTCTTTTGAGATATTCCTGTTTACGATGTTTGAATTAAAATACAACAAAACAATATTTTCAGTCATCATATTTTTATTTATTATTTCAGGAATTTTTTTCTTTTAAACATCAAAATTCATTTTCTTGAAAACTGGTTGTTAAATCCGTACCAACTTCTGTAAATATAAAATACACATGTATATTAACGATATGAAAAGGTGAAATTGAAAAAAGTTTCTACCGGTATACAGGTATATATAAAAAACTTCATTAAAAATGTTGGTTTTGAATCCGGATGGAAGAGTTATCTTTCCTAAAATAGCAAGATCCAAACAACCTGGTACTTGTTGTAAGAAAATTATACATTTGGTATATATTTTCGTCCAAAAGCCATAAAATCTTTCTCAGATAAGTGAGGAAACTACACAATGTTATTGTAAGAATAAACTTTTTTGTACCGAATTTTAGTGCACACCTGGATTAATTTATGTATACATATGAACAAAGCAGTAAAATAAAATACATGTGTATAATATTGTCAATATACCAGGGTACAACAGTAGGATAAATATTTTTGAGGAAATAGAAAAATATATGCAGGCAACAAACAGCAAAACAAAATAAAACAAGGACTAGTTTATGGAAACTTTTAGTGACTGCAATATTCTTTACCTGATTTAGATGTTATGCCATTAAACTTGAATAAAAATGGTCAGGACCAATGAAACAGGGTGCATTTACATGTAACACCCTGATCTGTCATGGTATTCTCTCTTTCCTATTAAAACATAAGCAGAACTGATATTCGTATACATGCATGTACAAAAAATATCTTTCAAAATCAAAAACACTATTTCATATGCAAGTACTTTCAATAATAAGGATAAGGTGACTGACATACATGTAGCATTATATGTAATCCTTTCCTTACACGTGATACATGACTGTATGTCTATTTTAAAAATCCAATTAATTCAGTAATGATATTGATGATGAATTGGTGATAACCATTCGCTTATTCTATATATAATAAAGGGTTTGCTTGAAATACACGGCATTATAACATCATGTGAACTTACCTTCCTCTGTTGAACGGTCGCGGTAGCTCAGTGGTAGAGCGCTCGCTTCGTAACATAGAGGTCGTGTGTTCGAGCCCTGCTGATGCCATAGCCTCGTCAAATAAAAGATGTTAACTTTTGGTAATTCTATCTATTACTCCTTCATTTAGAAGCGAGAGTTACGGGTCTTTAGGATATGACCTTAAAAGCGGAGGTCCCATACGCGTGTCACGACAGACATTGGCATGATTAAGAAACTTAGCACTAGACCTATGGTACTTCACGTTTTCCCTGCACTTCTAACGGTATCGCTTTGTTTATGAACAAGTTATTTTAGTGCGCGTACATGTATCTCCAGTCCGTCAGATATATCTCCTTTGATAAAGCGTTGAAAAGAACTTCAACCGAATTTACTTTCAGGAAAAGAAGAGTTCTGTTTGCGGGTTCCTAAGCTATTTGTTACACGAGTAAATTAGCTTTTCACCGAAAGCGATTCGTTCACGGTCAGTCCGCTGGGCTATATTTACATGTATCATTGATGAAATGCTGGGCTATATACTAGTATACACTGTATATGTATCATTGATGAAGTGCTGGACTATATATACACTGTACATGTATCATTGATGAAGTGCTGGGCTATATATACACTGTACATGTATCATTGATGAAGTGCTGGGCTATATTTTCAATGTACATGTATCATTGATGAAGTGCTGGGCTATATATACACTGTACATGTATCATTGATGAAGTGCTGGGCTATATTTTCAATGTACATGTATCATTGATGAAGTGCTAGGCTATATATACACTGTACATGTATCATTGATGAAGTGCTGGTCTATATACACATTTATCGCCAGATATAAGTTTACGGTCAGTTCGCTCTATATACATGTACCCATGTATCGATGATGAAATCCGCTGATCTATATACAAATGTACCCCTAAACATTGGTTCCTTTACAATATGTGTTTCAAACTTTTATCATTCAATCAGATCCAAATACTACAGTAATATTTTATTCGAAATATGATGGTTACATATACAAAGTATTGCACAAGTCTTGGAGTATACTTGTTTACATTGCAGTGTTGTTATTTGTATTCACGTATGATTGAAACGTTCGATGTTTTCTTTACATTACCAGGCATGGAAAATGGTGGTATATCACTACTCAACATACAAACAGGCCAGATTGAGAGAGAAATCAGTGTACATTCTGATTCAGTCAAGTAAGTATCGGTACCGGAAACTGAATATGCATCATATTATACTGACATGGAATGAGAGTACCAAACCCCCGTATGCGTAACCCGGACGCAGTTTACCCCAAGATTGAGCGGAGGTATAAATGTCTAGGTGTTGCGTGATTGGCTAATATCAAGAGTGAAATTATTTGGAATTGAAAGAAATATTATAGAGGTTCAAATTAATTGTCAGGATGAAAAATTATCGCACAAAATCGAGAAATGACTGAGGAAATTACCATGGTAGGGGTGTGCTTAAAATGAAGTGTGTAATTTACTGCAGATTGCTATGTGTTGTAAAAAAGTACAAATATGGCCTATAAAAGGCACGGGACCCTATGTATTTTTTGTCATTTTTTATCAACACTTGGAATGAACTTTGAAATGTTTGCGGTCATTTGTTTAAAATCGATATAGTTAATTAGTGAGAGGGCCAAAGGTTAACATTGAGGTCTATGGGAAATGAATTGGTACTCTTTTCCCTATAGAGGCCTCATCAGGTAACTTTTCAATCCGGAAATAATGCTTATTTCACTTTATTTGAAACCAGAATCACGTTTTTAATACATTTTTATGAAAATTGGATCACACGAGAGCCAATGGGATTGAGATCACAAAATTTCAGTTTTTTGAGGTTCTATAACGATAAATTAGTATGGGGTTCTGAAAATATCCCAGTAAAGGGAGAGGGTAATACCAGAGAAATACCAGGTGCCGCGCATAAAATACAGAGATGCCCCACCAGGTGTTAATATCTTACATATCAACCATTTTTGTCATTAAAGGCTGTGTATCGGCCTGGAGATCCTGCTTTGTCTCGGAGGCAGATTTCTACGGAAGGGGGTGGGGTACAAGTTTTATCATATAATCTAATCTGCAGGAAACCAGGTAATAGCCATTTTATTTATTGGGTACCTATATAGTGTAAGTTTCATAATATAGTTAAAGTATGCAGAATTCTCAATATAAGAGTATATTTCAGCAGTTTTTGTGGAATTTTCAGGAAATTTGGGGTCATTCTCAAATTCCGGGTAGAATCCACCCGGATGAAGATATGAACAAACTTTTATCTTAAAATGATTGTATATTCCATAACAAACAATCACATGCGATTTACAGATATAATATTTATTACAGTCGTCAGCTAGATGGCGAACTTGGGACAGGTGTCAGAAACATTCATTCCCTGTAACGGCACTGTCAGCAGACGGTACACTTGTTAAGGGGGTTCACAGTACCCTTCACATTGAAGTTACAGAACTAAATTTTCATCCATATACACTTCAGTATGTAAAGTCTTTGAAAATAACAAATTTGCCTGATTTTAAGGTCGTTAACATTATGAGTATAGGAATGAGAGTACCAAACCCCCGTATGCGTAACCCGGACGCAGTTTACCCAAGATTGAGCGGAGGTATAAATGTCTAGGTGTTGCGTGATTGGCTAATATCAAGAGTGAAATTATTTGGAATTGAAAGAAATATTATAGAGGTTCAAATTAATTGTCAGGATGAAAAATTATCGCACAAAATCGAGAAATGACTGAGGAAATTACCATGGTAGGGGTGTGCTTAAAATGAAGTGTGTAATTTACTGCAGATTGCTATGTGTTGTAAAAAAGTACAAATATGGCCTATAAAAGGCACGGGACCCTATGTATTTTTTGTCATTTTTTATCAACACTTGGAATGAACTTTGAAATGTTTGCGGTCATTTGTTTAAAATCGATATAGTTAATTAGTGAGAGGGCCAAAGGTTAACATTGAGGTCTATGGGAAATGAATTGGTACTCTTTTCCCTATAGAGGCCTCATCAGGTAACTTTTCAATCCGGAAATAATGCTTATTTCACTTTATTTGAAACCAGAATCACGTTTTTAATACATTTTTATGAAAATTGGATCACACGAGAGCCAATGGGATTGAGATCACAAAATTTCAGTTTTTTGAGGTTCTATAACGATAAATTAGTATGGGGTTCTGAAAATATCCCAGTAAAGGGAGAGGGTAATACCAGAGAAGTACCAGGTGCCGCGCATAAAATACAGAGATGCCCCACCAGGTGTTAATATCTTACATATCAACCATTTTTGTCATTAAAGGCTGTGTATCGGCCTGGAGATCCTGCTTTGTCTCGGAGGCAGATTTCTACGGAAGGGGGTGGGGTACAAGTTTTATCATATAATCTAATCTGCAGGAAACCAGGTAATAGCCATTTTATTTATTGGGTACCTATATAGTGTAAGTTTCATAATATAGTTAAAGTATGCAGAATTCTCAATATAAGAGTATATTTCAGCAGTTTTTGTGGAATTTTCAGGAAATTTGGGGTCATTCTCAAATTCCGGGTAGAATCCACCCGGATGAAGATATGAACAAACTTTTATCTTAAAATGATTGTATATTCCATAACAAACAATCACATGCGATTTACAGATATAATATTTATTACAGTCGTCAGCTAGATGGCGAACTTGGGACAGGTGTCAGAAACATTCATTCCCTGTAACGGCACTGTCAGCAGACGGTACACTTGTTAAGGGGGTTCACAGTACCCTTCACATTGAAGTTACAGAACTAAATTTTCATCCATATACACTTCAGTATGTAAAGTCTTTGAAAATAACAAATTTGCCTGATTTTAAGGTCGTTAACATTATGAGTATAGGAATGAGAGTACCAAACCCCCGTATGCGTAACCCGGACGCAGTTTACCCAAGATTGAGCGGAGGTATAAATGTCTAGGTGTTGCGTGATTGGCTAATATCAGGAGTGAAATTATTTGGAATTGAAAGAAATATTATAGAGGTTCAAATTAATTGTCAGGATGAAAAATTATCGCACAAAATCGAGAAATGACTGAGGAAATTACCATGGTAGGGGTGTGCTTAAAATGAAGTGTGTAATTTACTGCAGATTGCTATGTGTTGTAAAAAAGTACAAATATGGCCTATAAAAGGCACGGGACCCTATGTATTTTTTGTCATTTTTTATCAACACTTGGAATGAACTTTGAAATGTTTGCGGTCATTTGTTTAAAATCGATATAGTTAATTAGTGAGAGGGCCAAAGGTTAACATTGAGGTCTATGGGAAATGAATTGGTACTCTTTTCCCACATGTGTGATGTAAGTCTCGGTACCGGAAACTGAATATGCATCATATTATACTGACATGTGTGATGTAAGTTTCGGTACCGGAAACTGATCATGCATCATATTATACTGACATGTGTGATGTAAGTTTCGGTACCAGAAACTGAATATGCATCATATTATACTGACATGTGTGATGTAAGTTTCGGTACCGGAAACTGATCATGCATCATATTATACTGACATGTGTGATGTAAGTTTCGGTACCGGAAACTGAATATGCATCATATTATACTGACATGTGTGATGTAAGTTTCGGTACCGGAAACTAAATATATATTCTATTATATTGATACGTGTAATGTAAGTCTAGGTACCGGAAACTGAATATGCATCATATTATACTGACACGTGTAATGCAAGTCTCGGTACCGGAAACTAAATATATATTCTATCATATTGATACGTGTAATGTAAGTGTCGGTGCCGGAAACTGGATATAAATTATATTATACTGATACGTGTAATGTAAGTCTCGATAACGGAAACTGAATATGTATTATATTATACTGTAACGTGGAATGTAAGTCTCGATACCGGAAACTGAATATTTATTATATTATACTGATACGTGTAATGTAAGTCTCGGTACCGAAAACTGAATATATATCATATTATACTGATACGTATAATTTAAATCTTGGTACCGGGAACAAAATATGTATTATATTATACTGATACATATATGTGAAATGTAAATCTCGGTACCGGAAACTAAATATATGTCATACTATACTGACACGTGTAATGTAAGCCTCGGTACCGGAAAATGAATATGTATTATATTATACTAATACATGTATGTGTAATGTAAGTCTCGGTACTGGAAACTGAATATGTATCATATTATACTGAGAAGTGTAATGTAAGTCTCGGTACCGGAAACTGAATATGTATCATATTATACTGAGAAATGTAATGTAAGTCTCGGTACCGGAAACTGAATATGCATTATATCATAATAATACGTGTAATGTAAGTGTCGGTACCGGAAACTGAATATGCATCATATTATACTGACACGTGTAATGTAAGTCTCGATACCGGAAATTGAATATGTATCATTTTATAATGATACGTGTAATGTAAGTCTGGGTACCGGAAACTAAATATGTATCATATTATACTGACACGTGTAATGTAAGCCTCGGTACCGGAAACTGAATATGCATCATATTATACTGACACGTGTAATGTACGTCTCAGTACCGGAAACTGAATATATATTATACTGATTCATGTATGTATACCGGAAACTGAATATGTATCTTATTATACTGACACGTGAAATCTAAGTCTCGGTACCGGAAACTGAATAATATAGAGTTATTGAACTTATATTGGTGAATATTGGCACGAGTTGACTGTAAAAACGCACGAGCTTGCGAGTATATATAATTCGTTATTAAATACTAAATAAGAATGTATCTTATATTTCGTGTCAGATAAGAAGACATCCGGTATTTCATAGTATTGAGAAATAAGGATATACGTGTACATGTATCCATTATATCTTAGTAGATTAGAATTCATCCAATATTTCATTCTAGCCATATACAGTAGATATTAACGCATTATTTATTTGATTCTAGCTATATACAGTAGATATTAACGCATTATTTATTTGATTCTAGCTATATACAGTAGATATTAACGCATTATTAATTTCATTCTAGCTATATACAGTAGATATTAACGCATTATTTATTTGATTCTAGGTATATACAGTAGATATTAACGCATTATTAATTTCATTCTAGCTATATACAGTAGATATTAACGCATTATTAATTTCATTCTAGCTATATACAGTAGATATTAACGCATTATTTATTTCATTCTAGCTATATACAGTAGATATTAACGCATTATTTATTTCATTCTAGCTATATACAGTAGATATTAACGCATTATTTATTTCATTCTAGCTATATACAGTAGATATTAACGCATTATTTATTTCATTCTAGCTATATACAGTAGATATTAACGCATTATTAATTTCATTCTAGCTTTTAACAGTAGATAATAACGCATCATTTATTTCATTCTAGCTATAAACACTAGATAATAACGCATTCTTTATTTCATTCTAGCTATATACAGTAGATAATAACGCATCATTTATTTCATTCTAGCTATATACAGTAGATATTAACGCATTATTTATTTCATTCTAGCTATATACAGTAGATATTAACGCATTCTTTATTTCATTCTAGCTATAAACAGTAGATAATAACGCATTCTTTATTTCATTCTAGCTATAAACAGTAGATAATAACGCATTCTTTATTTCATTCTAGCTATATACAGTAGATAATAACGCATCATTTATTTCATTCTAGTTATATACAGTAGATATTAACGCATTGTTTATTTCATTCTAGCTATATACAGTAGATATTAACGCATTCTTTATTTCATTCTAGCTATAAACAGTAGATAATAACGCATTCTTTATTTCATTCTAGCTATAAACAGTAGATAATAACGCATTCTTTATTTCATTCTAGCTATATACAGTAGATAACACATCATTTATTTCATTCTAGCTATATACAGTAGATATTAACGCATTATTTATTTCATTCTAGTTATATACAGTAGATAATAACGCATTATTTATTTCATTCTAGCTATATACAGTAGATATTAACGCATTCTTTATTTCATTCTAGCTATAAACAGTAGATAATAACGCATTATTTATTTCATTCTAGCTATATACAGTAGATATTAACACATTATTTCATTCTAGATTAAGATGGATCCTTTACTTCATAAGGTGGCATACAAGGGCTACGTCGGAAAAATCACTTGTTTGAATGAATTTGTTCTTTGTTTGATGTAGTGTTTTATTCATCGAAGAAACCAATTCGCCCATCAAAGAAATGAAGTAAACATGGGAGATCACTGTATCGGAAAATTCTCATTAAATTCATCTACAATTCATGCAAATTTGTTAAACCGAAAGAAGGGTTTGAATTTGATCGATTCCTTCTACCGTTATATCTGAGAGAGAGAGAGAGAGAGAGAGAGAGAGAGAGAGAGAGAGAGAGAGAGAGAGAGAGAGAGAGAGATGCATCTGTACTCTGCTGTTTAAACAGCGCCTTGACGACAGACCCAACCTATCTCTTTTGCAGTAATTTTGCACTCTACGTTTTCAGCATAATATACCAACGTGTCACATATCAATGTAAAAGAAAACGAGCGCTGGGAGAACTAGTTCGACGGAGCGAGATTTGAACGAACGAGTATTTTGTTTGAAGGATGATTTAATTCATCCCAACAAAAGCTAATTCATCTAAACGAACGTTTAATCGTCCGATGGAGAAACTTATTTGTCCGAATGAGTGATTTCGTCCCAATGAACAAATAATTAATTAGTCTGTAAGAAAACAATATGCCCAAACGAAGAATTTAAAATTTGTCCAAGCAATAAAATATATTTTTCGGTACTAATTTCCAATATATTACGCTAAAATTATTCTTGGGAAATACTATTTCTATAAAAGGAATTTAATCTTTAAAAAAGTAAAATGTATGTATTTGTGGTATTAATTTGTTATATAAACATATCTTCAATATCCAGTGAAGTCATGGTGTAGTACTCATTTATATTGTAGAATAAAAGACAAATCTTGCAATGTAGTTCAGTGGGAAAAGTACTGGGTAAGCATTGTTATTGCGATATGATCTCGTTACTAGGGGCATTGAGTGGATAAATCAGAACATTCTCCTGTCGTGGACGTGTTCAAAGAGCGGAAACTCGCCTACATGTACAACAGGCCGAAACGAAGTGTTTCTAACCTGGATCCGGTCAGGTGAGGAATGCTGTTTTATTTTTTTATAGTGACAATGGTTTCAGTCAGTTTAACATGTTACATGATGTTAAAATTCTGCAAAGACGCACAGAGAGCCTTGGGAGGGAGCACCATGGGTTCAGGACCACACTTTATGACAAAGTGAAAACATGTGACTAATGTAGACCATTTGAATTGATTGAATTCATTTAGAGCAAAATTATCAAAATCGAACCACCTTCTCTGAAAAACAAAACAAAACACCAACTTATGATGTCACTCGCTGCATACATAAAACTTATGACATCACTCACTGTATATATAAAATGTTAAATTCTGCATTTCAGGTTTAGTAGAACTTTTCAGGTATCGACAAAAGCTAGAAAGTTTGATTACAAATATCAAAGTCTCTCCTCTGAGGTAAGTAATACACAGTTATTAAAGTCACTTAATTAAGACCACTGGGAACATCCCTGTTATGCTTAATATATGGATATAATTGTACAAATGTTGAAAACTTAGGTACATCACTAACATACTTTAGAAAAAAATCAAATAAAAGTTTTTTTTGTATTTCGGTGGAAAATGGATGGTATTTCAAAAATTGTTTTTAAAAGATATTTTATAACCGAGCACAACAGCAACAATGATGACTTTGGGGGGAATTGTGTTTTTCAATATACATATCACTTTGCAAAAGAAAACAAATATTGAAGCGTATATTTACATGTACTTTATGGATCCGTTTTCTCATAATGTAACGAATTGTTTCGGAAGACCCCTGAATGTAAATAACGTAATTCCCCCCCCCCCCCCCCCCCCCGATATCGCAACGTTCCTGCCAAAGTTTTGCAAAACTTATAGTTATATAATTTGTATCATTTGTTGAACTAATTTCACAAAACTTCTTTTAAAAATAAAAAAAATGTTTGCAATGTGCATGTCAGTATTTCAGTTCTCTATTTACATAAAAGTTTTGAACTTTCCATTTACGGAGAAAATAAAGTATACTCAAAAGTATGGTATTGTTTACAGCCAGCACTACACTTTTACTGTTGGTTACGGTCAGTACTACATTGTTGCTGTTGGTTACGGTCAGCACTACATTGTTACTGTTGGTTATGGTCAGCACTACATTGTTACCGTTGGTTATGGTCAGCACTACATTGTTACTGTTGGTTATGGTCAGTACTACTCTGTTATTGTTGGTTATGGCCAGTACTTTTCTGTTACTGTTGGTTATGGCCAGCACTACATTGTTACTGTCGGTTACGGTCAGTACTACATTGCTGCTGTTGGTTACTGTCAGCACTACTCTATTACTGTTGGTTACGGTCAGTACTACATTGTTACTGTTGGTTATGGTCAGTACTAGACTGTTACTGTTGGTTACGGTCAGAACTATATTTTTACTGTTGGTTACGGTCAGCACTACACTGTTACTGTTGGTTACGGTCAATACTACACTGTTACTGTTGGTTATGACCAGCACGACATTGTTTCTGTTGGTAATGGTCAGTACTACATTGTTACTGTTCGTTACGGTCAGTACTACATTGTTACTGTTCGTTACGGTCAGTACTACATTGTTACTGTTGGTTATGGTCAATACTACACTGTTACTGTTGGTTATGACCAGCACGACATTGTATCTGTTGGTTACGGTCAGTACTACATTGTTACTGTTGGTTACGGTCAGTTCTATATTGTTACTGTTGGTTACGGTCAGTACTATATTATTACTGTTGGTTACGGTCAGCATTACTCTGTTACTGTTTCCCGTGGGGATCCGGTTTAGAATAGGTCCTCAGTACGCCCTTGCTTGTCGTAAGAGGCGGCTAAATGGGGTTGTCCTTCGGATGAGACCGCAAAAACCGAGGCCCCGTGTCACAGCAGGTGTGGTACGATAAAGATCCCTCCCTGCTCAAAGACCGTAAAGGCCGAGGTTTGGCCTAAATTTTGCAGCCCTTCACCGGCAGTGGTGGCGTCTCCATATGAGTGAAATATTCTCGAGAGGGACGTTAAACAATATACAATCAATTGATCACGGTTACTGTTGGTTACGGTCAGCACTACATTGTTTCGGTTGGTTACGTTCAGCACTGAATTGTTGCTATTGGTTACCGTCAACACTACACTGTTACTGTTGGTTACAGTCAGCACTACACTGTTACTGTTGGTTACGGTCAGCACTACACTGTTACTGTTGGTTACGGTCAGCACTACACTGTTACTGTTGGTTACGGTCAGAACTACACTGTTACTGTTGGTTACGGTCAACGCTTCACTGTTACTGTTGGTTACGTTCAGCACTGAATTGTTGCTATTGGTTACCGTCAACACTACATTGTTACTGTTGGTTACAGTGAACACTGTATAGTTACTGTTGGTTACAGCCAGCTCTCTATTGTTGTTGTGTGTTGTTTTGATTTTTCTGAGGTACTAGTACTTAAACCTTTTCTAACTTTCTCCTTATTTTCTGTGGGACATTTGTTAAAGGACTTGAGAGCTGTTGCGGCTTATTATATATAGGAATATCGTTAATGGGGAAAAATATTCTCCCTAATCAAACTAAGAATATCATCTTTGGGTGGATTTCGGAACATGTACTTACATGTACCATCTCAAGACATTTTTTAAGAAATGAGACATATATTTATTGTTTTATTACGTATATTTCGAAACTAATAAAGAATATTTTTGTTATGAATAAAGTACAATTACAACTAATACTTACAGTTACTGATTTGTACAGTTACAACTAATACTTACAGTTACTGATTTGTACAGTTACAAATAATACTTACAGTTACTGATTTGTACAGTTACAACTAATACTTACAGTTACTGATTTGTACAGTTACAACTAATACTTACAGTTACTGATTTGTACAGTTACAAATAATACTTACAGTTACTGATTTGTACAGTTACAACTAATACTTACAGTTACTGATTTGTAGAGGTTTTTTTTTTATTTAGGCAGTATGTTGTGATCGCTTTCAAATCACAGCCTTTGGAAGTATGGTGCATACAAACCAAATCCTTGTTGAGAGAACTGCCAGCCAGCTTCCCACACCCGAGAGCTCTGGTATTTATTTCTGACACTTTGTTTATTGCAAAATCTGAAGCTCTAAAGGACAAGGGACGTTATTGGCTATATACCGCCGAGATTTTTTTTCATTTTTTCAACTTTCATACTATGCTTAATTATTCTTTTTATTTACACAACTAGGATGTACTTCTAATCCCACTTACATGAAAATGACGTAATATTTTATTATGACGTCATGAATATACGCTAAAGATGAGAATCTGTTGATTTGAAATAGATTATGAATAAACTTTAGCAAAAACAAATACTTTTGCATGCAACAACCAGATTTATATTCTGCATGTTTAATTATCCATTAATATTCTTCTTTCATTATCAGTATGGTGTCGGTTGTTGGCTGCAAACAATATGAATTTTAAAAAAGAATGAATGCGAAATCGGCTGTTTTCGATACGCAAAGTCAATATTTTGCATGTTATAGAACTGGGGAAAAAATACTTTTGCATGCAACAACCAGATTTATATTTTGCATGTTTAATTATCCATTGATATTCTTCTTTCATTATCAATATGGTGTCGGTTGTTGGCTGCAAACAATATGAATTTTAAAAAAGAATGAATGCAGAAATCGGCTGTTTTTGATACGCAAAGTCAATATTTTGCATGTTATAGAACTGAAAAATAATAATACTTTTGCATGCAACAACCAGATTTATATTTTGCATGTTTAATTATCCATTAATATTCTTCTTTCATTATCAATATGGTGTCGGTTGGATGCAAACAATATGAATTTTAAAAAAGAATGAATGCGGAAATCGGCCGTTTTCGTTACGCAATGTCAATATTTTGCATGTTATAGAACTGAAGCAAACTGTTCCACCATTTAACTCCATAAACTTTTACTTACTTTGCGATTTAATAAGTACATGTATGCCCAGTAAAACAATTAATGCGTTACCTAGTTTGCCATAAAAATCTGCACCTAATAAATGCAGATGATGTCTGTCTTTCGAGTCACGGAGGCGGATCAAAAATCCACCGCATGATGAATGGAAATTATTCTACTTTCGTTTTTAAAGGTCACGGGAATATGTCTTTTCAAAATAAGATTATTTAAGAATAAATTGCATCAGGCAGAAAGGTTTTTTTTTTCATTTGCTAATTAATTACCAACTTATCCTTCGACACTTCGGGGGGGGGGGGTCGAAGGATAAGTTGGTACTTAATTAGCAAATGAAAAAAAACCTTTCTGCCTGATCTTCGAATTCTTAAATCGTCGGGAGGTGGGGGGTATCCTTCGCTACATGGGTTCAATTCATAATTTTAAGCCTATTTTTTTTCTCATTCAATACTACTGTCAAGAATATGAAGGGTGGGGGGGGGGTGTTTCGCTCAATACACCCTTATTCGCATATGAAAATAAGTGCCTGGGAAAAGCAGTTACATATACCACATTGTCTATACATGTACTCAAACAACTTCCGAGAGTCCGTTCTAGATTTAGACTGAATGTCGGTGCATACAATGGCATGCCCACTGACTGATGTAATTTTCATTTATCAAAGATGAACACTATATGGAGAGAGAGAGAGAGAGAGAGAGAGAGAGAGAGAGAGAGAGAGAGAGAGAGAGTTGGAACTACTTTGTTGACCATTTAGGGGAATGTAAAGATATAAACACGGACGCATTTTTGTGAGGCTTTTGAATACATTGGACGCATTTTTGTGAGGTTTTTAAATACATTTGCTATATGAAATATACCATCTGAAGTTACATGCATATTACTTGACGTGTTTTGCTGTACCCAAGAAAATGATCCCATTCATGCAACATAAATTTGTATCGTTTAGTATATGTACATTTACCACACTTTATTCAATATATTTTGTAAATACCCACAGCATATTTTATTCGTATGTACTGTAACATGTATATTGCATACACATGTAAGCAGACCTGTTATATAGTCCTTGGTGTATATGGCATAACAAATGATTTTATCCGACTCATTCAACGTTTTTAATCAGTGTTTATATTTATGACCAAAAAAACTCCCAGGAAAAATGAAATTCAAAAGCCATTTTATTTTCCATATTTTATTTGAATAGGGGGACATCCAACAGCACCTTCGAAAATATGATTGCGTTCTAATGAACAATTTTTGACAAATGCACGCATTATTTTCCTCACTCTAATTAACACAAGATTCTTCCGCAAAATGTATATGACCACGATAAAGTTACATGTAAATGAATAATGTATTTTCCATAGCATGCCAGTTTTCAATTGTCTTTGATCTCAATGAGTATTTTTATATAAAAAGTTAAAATTGTAACTTTTAGAAAAATATTCTAGAAGAATCAGGGGACTGTAAATCCTATAAGGTCGATGACGTCGTTCTGAAAAAGCGACCGTCGGAATATAGCGTCAGAGTTAACAATGCAATATTGTAACGTTATTTTCTCAATATCAGCAACAAGTAAATGGTACATGTTTTATATGAATGAAACGAGAAAATTATCACCTTTCTATCTGCAAAATATGATCGGTTTTTGAAGCGCGGCCAATTTTGGCCAATAATGTCCCTTGTCCTTTGTTGTAAAGTTTGTTTTTCGTCTCTTCAAGAATTTTCGTTCATATTGAGACGTCATCAGTTGTAAGTGAAGTACCAAAAATTTAGACATATGCTTAGCGCTCAGGGTTCTTTATCGGTTGCCAGATGATATGTCGGCCTAATGGATCCGGGTTGCAATACGTCCGTAGGGCCGTATAAATGAGTTCTTTAACGGGCCAACGTCTGCCGCGATACGAGACCTCTGTTTTTAAGGTCATATGTGTATATGAGAAAGACCCGTGACTCTCACTCCTTAATGCCGAGTTCATTTGGCGAAGGAACAATTGCTACCTATGTTTACTTCTTGGCTTCATCGCGGCCATGGCACGAGCTCGGCTCCACTTTCCAGTTACTAAGCATTCACATATTAAAAAACCCGCACTGCTATGGCCGAATATTTAGGATTTTTTGTAAATCAAGAATCTCTAGACATGAAGAATAAGTTCAAAATTAAAGAAAAATACTACAATATGTAGAAAATAATGAAGATGTGCCACTGAATATATTCTAGACTGAAATGCAACTGAATGTTACAATGTATTAACTTTCAGGGTCATCTCAAATAATTTTAACTCAAACTAAGATTAAATGACTGGTCAACAGGGGATGCTTGCTCCTCCTAGGCACTTGCTCCCTCGTCCTTAGGCGCTTCCTTGCATGGATCCATGTTTGCCTTACTTGTAATTTTGTATTTTTTAAATAGGATTTATGAGATTGATCACTGTTCCTTATTTTCACTTTTTCATATCATAGATACGAATTAATATTTGTTTTGGGCAGATTAAGGATTTTTAAATGTATAATTTAGACCACCGCTTGTATTATAGAATATTCCAGGATTAAATTTTGCTATACTTATAATTACTTGCATGGTCATACAACTTTTGGTCAGATCTGGTACTTATAGATATATTTTTGGGAATGGCTTGGGACTGAAGACTGGTATTTTACTGACTTCGACTCAACAATCTACCATTCAATCATGTTTTAAAGACATGTTTATAAACCTGCGTTTTTCTGAATAGATTTTGACATTATTACTGAATAGGTTCTCATTGTGAGAATTGTTATTTGTATATACCTAGGATCCCATAATGTGCTTGGACACAGACTCTTCTGTGTTGGGTTATTTTTGCTGATATGGGCTCCTCTATTTAGACTTATTTCGTACATCTTGAATTATTCTATACAGATTTCTTGCCTTTCATGGTCTTGTGTTCTCTTCGTAGAATTGGTATTAGTCCCCCATCAGCGGATCCGAAAGGGACTTTACTTTAAGTTTTATCTCCATCCAGCCGTTTGTCTGTCAGTTGGTCCAGCGAATCAGTTTTCTGCACTTTTGCCGTCATGCTTGCAGATATTCCTTTGATATTTGGTACATTGCTTTGGCATGACGAGTTGCAGATCAAGTTCGAAATTTGTTCCGGTCCATTGATTTATCTTTTGCTGAGTTGTGACCCTTGTATTTAGAAAATTGTCCTGTGTTGAATTGTTGTAGAGCTTGGATACTAGCATCGTTGCAAGCCACGCCTAATGTCTCCGTTTACATTACGTCAAATGTCATTTTGAGGTAGGGTAGGTTCTGCCGGACTCAGTAACCGTGACTAGCGACGAAGGGATACTAGAAATGGCGTCCCCATTCTATCTTTGTTATCATTGTAGACATGGGCTCCTCTCTGTAGTTGGAAGACCGTGGTGAGACAGTTGAGTCAGAGTGTAATGAACAAGGACATCACAGACATGACACAGGCAGATATAACAAAGTAAAGTAGTTTATTTCAGTATAACAAGCTTAATTGTTCTTGAATATTAAAATTCCATCCCAAAGTCCTGTGACTCAATCAACACAGCCAGCTCCTTTCCTAACCTTTGTCTGACTGTCTCACGTGTATGACCAAGCGCCAAAGTTTACATGCTTTTTAATGTCAACACTGTTCTACGTACTGTAGACTTTCGTAAACATTAACGTTTAGAAAAGTGGTCAATTTGGCCTCTACTTTATTGTGAGATTTTAATTTCCTAGTTGCTAACTTTGTAGTCTGGATATTGATCCCCTGTTACATTTGTATTCATGATAATTATATGGGCATTAGACACTTTTTTCATATAGATACATGTACAACGATAATATAGAAAATGTTTGAAATCTTAGTCTACATGGAAATTATGTGAATGTGATGAAACTTCTTTCATACAAAAAACCAAATATAAACAATGTCTCATTTAACTCATTTTTACTGTACGTCAACAAAGAAGTGTGTCTGCATTATATTTGCGCATAACTTTACTCTAGGTGATTTGAAGAAGCCAAAGGAAGTCTATACATGTATTTGGATTTTTCAACACCAGAATATAGACTAAATTCTGTTACCATGTTTGAAAGGTGAAAATATCGAACAGATATCAATCTCATAACTCCTATCAGTAATACAAAATAGATAGTTGGACAAACTCGGACCCCTGGACACACCAGTGGTGGGATCAGGTGCCTAGGAAGAGTAAGCACCCCCTGTCGACCGGTCATACCCGCCATAAGCCCTATATCCTGATCAGGTAAACTGGAGTTATCCGTAGTCAAAATCAGTGTGCCGAGAACGGTCTAACAATCGGTATGAAACACGTTAGACAGCATTTAACCCAATGATAGGTTGCATTGATGAACTAGATCGTTATAATGACCATAGAATTTGCAAAATGCTGACTTTAATCGAGACTGTAGAAACCCCTGTACCATCAACTTGTTTGTCAGTAACTTGCTTCGATTTAAAAACTGACGATAAGCAGAGCAAGCTCTTGCGTATCGAATCAGTTGAGAGATATGAAAACCATATGCAGTCTGTTGGAATCCCCATAGGCACGAATTGTTCTCCTTTGTTAGCTGACCTGTTTTCATATTCTTATGAAGCAGAATTTATTCAAAAAACCTCTTGCTGTGGCCTTTAATTCGACATTTAGAAATATCGAATATGTATTATCTATTAACAATAATAATTTTCATTCATATATCGATTCAGTATATCCCAGTGAACTCGAAATAAAAGACACTACAGAGTCGTCCACTTCTGCTTCATACTTCGATATTTTATTGAAAGTAGATATTTACGGCAAACTAACAACTCAACTTTATGACTAACGGGATGATTTCAACTTCTCCATCGTCAACTTTCCATATTTATGTAGCAATACTAGGTATTAATTTTTCTGTTGAAGAAGCAACGGTCTATTATGTCAAAAAGTCTAGTCTTTAATTGATCGTGAAGAATGGCCGTGTAAAATGTTGAAAAGTCATTTGTTTTGATTTTATTGATTTGGGAAAAGTTTTTGCGATTTGAAGAAAAAAGTTCGTGTACAATACAGTTATAATAATGAGCCTTACAAACAAAGACAATGTTGTTACAAGCTTTGTCATCTGGAACCAAAACATATTCCTCATGTAACCTATCTAATTCTTTTATCACTTCTGGATTACTAAACACAGAAGGATAGATGGTACATACTTTTGTTTTAATATGTCTAATGAATCAATTTAAGTCACTTGAATTCGAAAACTTCACAACAATCCTTAAAATCAAAGAGACATTACAAGATGGTGGTAATACAATGTACATGTAGATTCCCAAAACAAAAGTTGTCAGTTCCAAAAAAGTTTTAGTAAAGAAATCAAACTTTTCCAAAACAAACAACATAGAGACATACGACTTGTTCTCAAGATAAATTAAAAGTCTAGACTTTTTGAGATCATAGACGTCTGTCAATAAAAAAAAACCGGAACTCGGAAATATTCATACCTTGTGATCAATTATACAAAAATAAGGTTTGTTTAACATCACTCTGATTTTACCTACAAGCACTCTGAAATAAATATTGAAAGATGTTGGAGTCCCCTGGGAGCAGGTCTTTCAACAATCTGTTGAAATTCCCATGGACACAAATTGTGCTCATTTATTAACTGAACTTTTTTTGCAGTCTTATGAGGCTTAATTCATTCAAAAGCTTTTCGTAGTCTTTGGTGATCAGGTCTTCCAACAGTCTGTTGGAACTTCCTTAGGCAATAATTGTGCTCCTTTGTTAGCCGACTTTTTTAAATACTCATATGAAGCAGAATTTATTCAAAATCTTCTAAGTGAGAAGAATAAAGTCTTGCCGTGGCCTTCAATGCGACATATAGATATATCGATGATGTTTTATCTATCAAAAATAATAATTTTCATTCATATGTCGATTCGACATATCCCGGTGAACTCGAAATAAAAGACAGAATAGAGTCGTCCACTTCGGCTTTATACTTAAATATTTCATTTACACTTTATGAATAAACGGGATGATTTCATTATCACCTGCATAATTATGGTGTTTATATCTCTCAACTGATTCGATACACAAGAGGTTGTTCTGCGTATGGTCAATTTTTAAATCGACGCAGGCTAATGACAAACAAGTTGATGGTACAGGGGTTTCTACAATCTCGTCTAAAGTCAGTATTTTGCAAATTCTATGGTCTTTATAAGAATCTAGTTTGCCAATACAATCTATCATTCGGTCAAATGTTGTCTGACTTTTTTCATACCTATTATTAGACGGTTTTTGGCACACTGATTTTAACTACGGATAACTCCGTGTACCTGATCAAGATATCACGCTCACGGCGGGTGTGACCGGTCGACAGGGAATGCTTACTCTTCTTATGCACCTGATCCCACCTCTGGTATATCCAGGGGTCCGTGTTTGCCCAACTCTCTATTTTGTATTAATTCTAGGAGTTATGAGATTAATCACTGTTCTTTATCTTCATCTTTCATGAGAAGAAAAACTATTTTGCTTTTTCCTTCAACTCGATATATAAATACATCAACAACGTGTTATCTAAAATGTCGATTTGATAGAGATATGTCTCATTAAAATCGAAATAAAAGACACTGCATAGTCTTTCACATCTTCTTGATACATGAATATTTTACTGAACATGGACGTTAATGGCAACCTAACAACCCAACTTTTATGACAAACTTCTCATCGTCAGGTAGCAATATTTCATTGTCACCTGTGTATGGAGTTTATGACTCTGAACTGAATCGATACGCGAGGGCATGTTCTGCGTATGATTAGATTGTTGGACTTCTGATTGATAATTTGATGTGACAGGTTTTTCAACAGTCTTTTTCAAATTCAGAATTTTGCAAATTCGTTCGTCATTTATCGATGCAACCTTTCAATAGGTCGAATGCTGTCTGACGTGTAAAACTTATACGGTACCAATTTTGATGCACTAGATGCGCATTTCGACAAATTATGTCTCTTCAGTGATGCTCAACCGAAATGTTTGAAATCCGAAATAACAATGACGTTTTAGAGCTATTATAGGCAAAAACAGTGTGCCAAAAAAGTGGAGTCAAATTCGTTCAAGGATAAGAGCTATGCGTGAGGGAGATAATCCTTAATTTTGAAATGAATTTCTAAATTTTATAACAGCAATCATACCAATTGCTTATTTCAGAGTGATAGTGAATACTCCGTGTAATTATCTAGATATAGGGCCCACGGCGGGTGTGACCGGTCAATAGGGGGTGCTTACTAGTCTTTGTCATATCATTCCCCTTGTGGTGTTTCCAGGGGTCCGTGTTTGCACTACTCTCGATTTTGTATTCTTTATAGGATTTATGAGATTAGTAATTGTTTGTCATCTTACCTTTTGTGTTAACCAATGAAGGCATATACTGCACATTAAGTTAGTATGTTATTTTAGGATTTTGTGATATTTACCGTTCTGCATTTGCAGACTGAATTGAAAATGCATTGAAAATGTACGAAAGTATGCAATACAATTAAAAATGCAAACGTAGGTATCTTACAGATAAATTACAAGGATGAGGTTGAATCGATATTTTCCCACGTATTTACAGTCTATTACATGATAAGGAGTACAAGAAAATTGCAAGAGAGCAGTGTGTTTTGGCGGACAAGGACGGGACCATATGTAGGATTACCTTGGAGGAAAGAGCTGTGTGGGATATTACTATATATCCTCCTGAGGTGATTTTCATTTAGATGGTTGTTAATCCACTTTAGGACAAGGAAACGCAATTATTAAAAAAAATCATCGTATAAAAATACTGTGATCAGGAATGGGTAATGCTGAAATTTTCCTTTAATTGAAGATCGTTGTTGATTTATTCACTTTGTTGTTTATAGGTAAATGGCATGTCGGCAGTTACCCATATAGCTATGAAAGATGACATGTTGATTTTAGGAGACGCAACGGGTGTGCTATGTCTGTGGAATCTCACCGAAAAAAAACTAAAAAGGTAAGATGGTGTTTATTAGTATGACCAAGAGAAATAATACATCAAAGAATTCGGGGGACTGTTGTGGATATGGATGTTTATCTCATAGTCTGGTCAGTGGTTTATGAAAGATGTTTAAACATCCCACCCTATTTTTTTTCTCTTAATTACATGTATCTGTGCATTGAAAAAAATGTGACAATTCCTCTTAAGAAGCTTGAGCTGCCGTAGAAGGTTTTGTGGTAAGTTTGGTTGAAATTGGCCCAGTGATTCTGTAGAAGAAACTCTCAGTAAACGGATTTATGCTACCTTTCCGTTTTTTGTTAGCTACCTGAGCTTAAAGCACAAGCGAGCTCTTCTGATCGAAATTTATCAGTCGTCTGTTTTTCGTGACTGACAAACCGTATATAAATCGAAAGTGGATACATCTTTTCAGCCTTATCACTCTTGCTGACATATTTCCATGATTCCTCCAAAAGGAAGGTCTACCGGTGTTGGGAAGGGTAAAGGCATGACACGGGGAAACGCTACAAGATCCCCATCTCCTTCCTCTATTATTGACAATGTTTGGGAAGAGCAGACCGCTCAAGATTCACAGGTAGAAAGCCCTGTATGAATCTGGAGATATACCCTAAGCCTATCTCTATTAACAGATATTACTGTCTGAATAACGGACAATTACCGGATTAAACGAGCGAGGGACGCATGGGAAACAGATGATAACGTTTTGTCAACGTTAGACAAGCATAACAACGCATAGTTACCGTACACTAAGCGGACTCCTTAATCCGGTAGTGTCCGTTTCAAGCTTCGAACATACTCGAAACTTTCTTCCGAATAGACCGGACTTCGCCGAACAAGGAACGCGTTGACCGAAAGAGAAACGGACAAGAAACTCAAAGGAACGGAGACGAACGGATTGACAATTCTGTTATCCGTTGGATGTCTGTTAGCGTTATCTGGTGAGGTGTGACTGCTGCTCAACGCAGTGCCTTTCGGCCATGTCAAACTTAGGTAGTGGACGCTCGGTATTTATAAGTGTCACACGTTCTCAAAAACCGAGGTCTCGTGCCAGTGCAGGTGTAGGCACAGTGAAGAATCCTACTTCGCTTAGCGCCATGTGTATGTATAAATTCATGGCAGGTACAACTGTTGTGTCAGTGTGAGTGAAATGATTTTGGAAGTCCCGATAAACGACAAAGATAGAGCGCACACTTAAACTCGAATCAAGATCAACTATCAGAAAAAACAAATCTGGGGAAATTTTTCTGAAATAAAATGAAATCTTGAGAAAAATTATATATATTTCTAAGTTGGTGCACCTTTTCCAGGGCGATAGAAAAGGGGAGTGAAGTGTTTAAAAAAGTCCTTATTCCATTCATTACCATAGTCAGTGTTTCGTTGAAGCTGATAGCCCAGATAACCCTCAATGACCTCGTGCAGTGTTCTCTGTTATGTTTCCTTTGTTAGTTCCTTCCATTGCTCCTTTACACTTCCCTACAGGGATGACAATTTCCGTCAAGAAATATTAAGTTTGGTGCATTTCCTGGGCAATAAAGAGCTGTAATGGTTACATGTATCTATATCGCTTGCACACCATATACTATCTTTGTAGCGTCCCTCGGTCGGGTGACAAACCATACCCGGGACTGAAGGCAATCCTGTTCAATCCCAGCACCAGAGACCACTTTTTCGCTGTCCTGTACGATCAGGGGGTGGATATATGGCTGTTCTCTCAACATCACGACAAGGTTAAGAAATACTTGTATATTGTATTTTTCTGCTTGATGAAAATGTAGATAGATATGCATCAGAATGGTTTTATCAGATGTTTACCAATCAAGAATAATTAATAATCAACATTCAATTTGGCTCTCCGATAATATTATCTGTCTCATCACTTACAACACAGTTTTAAGATAATGGCTACCAATGAAATATAATTTAAATAGTCGATCGAAGAAGAAATTATGGAATCCGGATAGGGCCACGTAGTTCACTATCGCACCATCGCGCCATCGAGGTTTGGGTCGATGACGCGATAATGCGATGACGATGGTACGATGGCGCGATAACGATGATGCGATAGCGATGGAGCGATACTGCGATGGTACGATGGCGATGATGCGATGGCGATGACGCGATGCTTTTCAGCGGCATCGCGTTATCGCATCATCGCCATCGTACCATCGCGTCATCGCATTATCGCTCCATTGCACTATCGCACCATTGTTATCGCATTATCGCGCCATCGTACTCGCGTTATCGCACCATCGTCATCGCATTATCGTGCCATCGCACCATCGACCCAAACCTCGATGATGCGATGATGCGATAGTGAACTATGTGGCCCTATCCGGATTCCATAAGAAATGGTATGGTATGTTTCATACCGATTGTTAGGCTGGCACACTGATTTTGACTACGGATAACTCCGTTTACCTGATCAAGATATAGGGGTCACGGCGGGTGTGACCGATCGATAGGGGATGCTTACTCCTCCTAGGCACTGATCCCACTTCTGGTATATCTAGGGGTCCATGTTTGCCCAACTCTATTTTGTATTGCTTATAGGAGTTATGAAATTGATCACTGTTCGTTATCTTCTCCTTTCATGGACCTGGCTATCTTGGGTATTGAGTGTTTAAAACGCATTGTACATGCATGTTACTGCACACACACATACATGCTTCTGGACCAAACTTTCTAAATATTATGGTTTCTATTTCCTGAAGAAAAAAACACACCCCGGTTTCTTTCATTGATGTTGAATACAGATGACTCTTGGGAAATAAATAATTCATAACCGATACAAAAGATCCACCATAAGAGACTTGCTAAATAGATATAATTTTTTTTTTCAGAAATAAGACATTAAATTAAATCATTCCTTACATTATTCTCAGTTGAAACTTCTTGGATCTGTGAAGCACAGTAAGAATATGCCAAAGGTCAAATTATTAGAGTGGGCGGATCTTAATCATGTCTCCATGGTGATGGATGACGGATCTATCCACGTGGTAGAATTTGCGTCATCAAAAGTTACAAGCTCATGGAATCAACGAAATACGATCGGTAAAACTTGCAATTTACAAGTCTGTTTATCAGAGTTCATGCAGATACGTTTTAGATTAGTTCAGTGTGATTGCTATTATTCGTATTGTAGAAATCAGAAAACATATCATCATTGAACATCTGAAAACAACATATGATATAAATTAGTAAAATATTTTGGTTATGAATATTCCTGCTATAAAAACAGCTGCATAATTATAAAATATCTTGTCTTCTGATTGTTTTTGCACGTAGACACTGTGTTTTGTCCCCATACTCTCCCTGTACAAGGCTCGCTGATTCTGAAGCACCTTCTACAAAATGCTACAAGGTCATCGATGGAATATCGCCTTACCGCTGATAAAGCGTATTTAAAAAGATATATTGACACGCAGCTGGAACTCATCAACAGGTATGAACTTGACTTTCTTATTGATATTTTCTGTTGATCAATTTACTGTATGAAATTATTTATGCAATTAATGGCAATTATGATTATCGTCTGTAGTGCTCTCGATTAGTGTAATCTTTTCATTTATTTGAAGAGAAACATTAAACCTTTTAACGAATGAAAAGTATGGCACAGCAGAGCGATGTCTAACAACAGCACGGTGAGTTTATTAAAAATGTTGAAGACGAGTGCAGATTTCATATTGAATTTTACACTAGTCTAAATTCCTCCTGTTGAATATGGAAAAATACTACCATGTTTTTAAATGATACAAATAAAACCTGTCTAATCCGAGATACTGTGGGATTACAGTATAAAGAATAGAAATAGTATACATGTACACTACGAATTATAGACGAAATATTGGGAAGCGGATTACAAAGGCGTTGGGATGGGAAGTTTTAACTGTAGTCGATTCATGGTTTTCCATAAATTGTAAAAAAAAAAAAAAAAAAAAAAAAAATAAATAAAAAAAAAAATTTTGATTTTGATCAAAGTTGGAAATTTTTTAAGTGTGCTAAAAGTGCGCTTTAGCGCACGCAATGAAATTAAGATTTTATGAGTAAAGCTGAAGTAAGGTATAAATATGTAATCTCCCTAGCTTCCGATATTCCCAGCCTATTTAAAGCACGAGATCTTCCTTCTTCAGGAGGCTGCAGAAATGGGTTTATATCCATTTAAAAAAAACCAAATATTGTTTTTGTCATGAGTTTTCTCCCATTCTTTCAATGAAGTAAAATAGAAAAAAAAACCTATATATATTGAATATTAAAGTGTAGACTGTGTTTTTGTGAATATACCTTTATTGTACAAATACATCAGTAAAAAAAATCAATGTCTATGATATGAAAGAAAACAATATAAAGGTTTTATATCTCAAAGTTTGTTTTGAAATATAACTCTTAGTAGAAATTAGATTAATTAAGGTGCAGTTCCAGTATCCTGCATGGTCACGTATCTGGTAGTCTTGTCATCCATGGGAAAACCACTCATGTCCATTATTCATTGCCTAAAATTGATACAAAAAGGGAAAGAAAATTGTTAACTATTATTCTAATGACAACATTGATCAATTGAAATATCAGTGTTGGGGGAGGATGGATGGGGATACCTTACTTCAACTTTACTCATAAAATCTTTAATTTCATTGCGTGCGCTAAAGTGCACTAATAAAATTTCTAATTTTATTTCGTAAAGCTGAAGTAAGGTATAAATATACTGGACAAAAAAGTTAAGGATTATGATTTTGAAATGTTTTCCACCAAAATTGTAATATATTGTTTACGTTATAGTCCATCCATACTTTCATTAACATGTAATTGATCGGAAAATGTTACCTGTAGGGTCGTGCAATTCATGCTTAATTGAATGCATGAATGAATACCGACACAGGGTGAAAAACAAAGTGATTTAGGGTATACACAAAGTTAACGAAATTGGTTATTTGAATACGTGTGTGAAGTTGTGGATATTTGTTGATGACCCTGTGACATTTCAAGCCATGCGACGTCACTTAACCGGCTTTGAGGCAGCCCAAGCTGTAGGTATGCTTCAATCTGGCAATATTAAAAAAGAACTGCTGCTGCACACTTTAATGTGTCCCAAAGTGTCATTTCACGATTATGGAATCGATTCCAACATACTGCAATCTGATTAAAACCAGATCCTGAGATCCGCTCACTTAGATCGCTACACTAGGATCTGACGTAACCCCATATAGGGTCACGTCCGCATGACCTTTCGTTAAACCAATCAAATTGACCCTGTCGATTTATACCAACGATAATTTTTCTCCCATGAACCTTTGCGTCATTATTTACGTTAGAGATGGAAACAAAAAATATGGCTGCGCGTTTGACAGACGACTGCACACCTTTCAAAACATGCGATTTAAACAACGTCGGTTTTCTTTCATTCAAACGTTAAAAAATCCCGATGGAGTTTGAAAGAAAACATATCGCAGCTAGATGCGACGTCACAATGCACCGTTTACGTCGACTGGCGTTATATTCCTCGTGTTATTTAAGTAAACCATCTTGAAAACTATTCAATTCGTACCCGTCCCTATTCATACATAAATCTGAATTCACAATTAATTTAATTTGGGTATATTTCATATTGTACGTTTTGTTGTTTGAATGAACGGAATAGATTAGGCATTATTGCGAAAGTTTAAAATTCGTTATGCGAGAATATATAAATTTACAGTGTGGAATAAACTTCGTGGGAGAGAGATTACAGCAATTTGTTTACGAATTGCCAGGAACCGCCTAATAGCCATCATTGCCTGTATGGCTCATTCTGACTGGCTGATAGTTCTCATGAATATTCCAAGCGAAAGGTCATGCGGACATGACCCCCTATGGGGTTACGTCAGATCCTAGTGTAGCGATCTAAGTGAGCGGATCTCAGGATCTAGTTTCAATCAGATTGAACATACTGGTACCGTTGCTGAGAGACCACGTTCTGGTCGTCCGAGGTCAACCACGGCTCGTCAGGACCGTTATCTGGTCAATATGGCAAAGCGGAAGAGGTTCCAAAGTGCTGTTACGCTAAATACAGACTTTCAAACAGCAACAAGTGTGTGTGTAACACCACGAACAGTACATAACATACTCCATGCAGCTAATCTCAGCGCATTCCGACCAGCAGTCCGCCCCAAATTGACCACAAGACACAGAACAGCCAGACTCCAATGGGCACGAAACCATGTCAATTGGCAACTGTGTCACTGGACCCCTGTTCTTTTTACAGATGAGTCGCGCTTTTGTGTAGACTTTCATGACGGTCGTAGGCGAGTTTGGTGCACGACAGGCGAATGTTATGCAGACTGCTGTGTTGCTGAGCATGATCGTTTCAGGGGTGGTTCTGTGATGGTTTGGGGTGGTATCAGTATAACCAGAAAGACTTGACTTGCACGTTATCGCAGGAAATGTTACGGGAATCAGATACCGATATGAGATACTGCACCCTATTGTCAGACTGTACGCAGGTGCTATCGGTGATTTCATTTTAATGGACGATAATGCTAGACCTCACAGGGCTCGCGTCATAACAGACTATCTGGAAAATGAAACCACTGAGCGAATGAACTGGCCGAGTCTTTCGCCTGATTTGAATCCCATAGAACATGCCTGGGACAAGCTATAGCAAGCCATTTCAGCGCGCCCAGTACTCTCTAGGAACCGTGAGGAGCTCTCTGCAGCACTCATCGAGAAATGGGCTAGATTGCCGCAAATCTTCTTCCGGAGACTTATCCGCAGTATACAGAGGCGTTGTCGCGCGGTCGCACGGGGTGGTCATACAGCATAATGAACACATCAGAACACTGCGCAAACGGTTACGTGTGAATTTTCCATCCTTTACCAAGGCTGTTTGTCATTCTCTTTTGAGGGTTGTGTTACAATTTATCCCGGTGTACGCTAACGCTTTATTGATTTTTGATAAACACAATAAAAATTGTTAGTTTACTTGTTAAAGATTTATATTATATAGTTATGATGAAATATATTGTTATTTCTTATAAATTAAATGATCATGATCCTTAACTTTTTTGTCCAGTATATTAAGTTCAAAGCAATAATTTTCTTTCTCTTTCCATATTATGTATTAGTAGATATTGTTAATACTTTGTCTGCAAATTCATCTCTGGCACTAACTGGTTTATTGTAAAATCTGTTGAAAGTGCCTGCAGATTTCCAGTTAGCTTTAGACATGATCTGACCAAGGGACATGCCAAATTTAAACATTTTGGACGTAGAAGCACCTCTTGTAGAGTGGTATTTGAACACATCGGTGTCTATTCCTGATTTTTGTTATCATTGATTTTAACCACCCTGCCAAAGTACAAGGTTTGACTCCTTTGTGAGGTTTGGTATGACTTATGAAGAATTGGTGTTCCTCCCCCTTAACTGCTATGTTCTCCTCATGTATTATAAGATAAAACTGTATACATCAAGTTTGCACTATCCATTTTTGGAAAATTAACATGTACATCTAAAGATGGACAATGTGACAGCAGTCACTTACCTGAACAAAATGGGGGGCACCAAATCTTGCATTCTAAACACAATCACCAAAGAAATATGGGAATACTGCATGTTGAAAATGATTATTCTTACAGCAGAATACCTTCCAGGTTGCCAGAACAGCATAGCAGACTGGGAGAGCAGGAATGTTCAGGGACTAAGCATAAACAGCTGGAAATTAAATCCAACAATTTTCAATCAAATAAAGAAAACACTGGGACCTATCAAAATAGACCTGCAGACCGATGGAATGCACAGGCTTCCCATTACATCAGTTGGAAGAAAGACCCATTAGCTCTCTCAGTGGATGCTTTTCTGACAACTTGGAAGAAAGAAAAGAAAGCATATGCTTTTCCCCCATTCTGCATGATCCTCAAGTGTCTATCCAAATTCCAGAGGGAAGGGGGAGAACTAGTGTTAATAACGCCTGCATGACAGACCCAATCATCCAGAGGGAAGGGGGAGAACTAGTGTTAATAACGCCTGCATGACAGACCCAATCATCCAGAGGGAAGGGGGAGAACTAGTGTTAATAACGCCTGCATGACAGACCCAATCATAGTATCCTCTATTGTTACATACGACAACTGCAAATTATATTGCCACCACAGAAAAATCTGTTAATGTCACCCATGGGAGACATTCACCCAATGATCCTTAAGGGTGCCCTGAAGCTAGTGGTATGGAAAATTTCCGGAAATGCGGGGAGTTTCAAAACAAAATTCAAAGTTACCCCCCGCATCTTTTCTTGGCCGTAATGGCGACGCATCAAATTCGGTTCCATCAGATAATTTTTTGTCTGCATTGTTATCAGGGCCGATGTCGCCCGGAGAAGCATTTGAGCTGCTCTCCATACCCCAGGACACATACAAAAGCCTGATGGGTGAAGAGAAAATTTACTGCACGCACAAGTACAGTAAATTAAAGTATATAGAAATGTAATCCAAAATTTTTGCAGCTACAACTTTGAAGACAACGGAAGAAGGAAGATCTCGCGAGATCTCGTGCTTTAAATAGGTTGGGAATACCGGAAGCTAGGGAGATTACATATTTATACCTTACTTTACAAAATAAAATACAAATTTAGACAGCTGACGAATATTTTACACAGTGGGATTTCTACAATGACAATAATACAAGCGTTAATTAGAAAGATAATATATGACAAAAGTGGTTAAATCATCTTCAGATTATTCGGAGACGAGTTTGACGTTAACTTTTGGACTACAGCCCAGTACTTTTTAAACCATGAGAAAGATGAGCGTAACAATTCTGTAAGTTGGACATAGTTTTCATTTGCACAATTATTAAAAAAGATTTGTCATAAAATGATAAGCACTAAATCACAACGAATACAACATACTACGCACAGCTTCATATAGCTAACCTTCATAACACATTAATCTATTTATAGTGAAATGAGTAACTCTTAATCAAGAACATTATCAAATCAAGATGAAATACCCGTCTTCAAAACGTTTCTTTCCTCACCAAACGCCATTCAAATGAGTATGATTGATTATATGTGGTTAAATTCCATATAAGAGTACCATGTGTTTCTCTAATACATTTTGTCTGTATATCTACAATGCAGTCTCTAGCAGACACTGGCTATCCCAAACGGACCGTTCTAACAACGACCGATCTCACTGAAATGGAACGTTCTAACTACGACCGATCTCACTGAAACGGAACGTTCTAACTACGACTGAGATATCCCAAACGGAACGTTCTAACAACGACCGATCTCACTGAAATGGAACGTTCTAACAACGACCGATCTCACTGAAATGGAACGTTCTAACTACGACCGATCTCACTGAAACGGAACGTTCTAACTACGACAGAGTTCTCCCAAACGGAACGTTCTAACAACGACTGAGATGTCCCAAATGGAACGCTCTAACTACGGCTGATCTCTCCTAAATGTTCTAACTACGACTGAGATGTCCCAAATGGAACGTTCTAACTACGACTGATCTCTCCCAAACGGAACGTTCTAACAATGACCGATCTCACGAAATGGAAAGACTGATCTCTTAAAAGCGGAACGTTTACGTACCACTTATCTTTTACGAATTGGACGCTTAACCACGACCGATCTCTCCCAAACGGAACCGAGTTCTCAAGAACGGAACATTTACCTAAAATCGATCTCTCACGAACAATACGCATAACCATGACCGATCTCACAAACGGACCGTTCTAACCAAGACCAAACTTTCACGAATGGAGCGCTTACTAACGACCGAGCTCTCACAAACGGAATGCTCTAATCATAAACAATCCCTCACAAGTGGAAAGCTTAAACACAGCGGATATCTCACGAACAGAGCGCTTAACTAGGACCGATTTTTCATGATTGGAATTTTAACCACGTCCGAACTCTCACGAACATAAAAACAAAACATTCTGCAAAATTCGTTTTCAAGAACGTACATAAAATCGCAAATATTTTGATATTTGTTATGTTTTGGGTATTAATATCAACATATGTATATAATGACCCCCAGATTCCAAAGCTGGTGTTCCATATCTGGCCTACTGTTATGATTTCTTTTAGCTGGAATATTCATGGTATATTAATAATTTTTTTTTACTGAAATCAAATTTCAACGATTGAATTTTTTGCATATTTAAAACTCTTGTTAAAGCGTATAATAGTCAAACATACTCTATATCTACACAAAGTACTGAACGCACTTCATTCGTCCTCTAAACCGTTTAAGAATAAAGGTCGCGGATCTAAAACACAGCAGAATTACTTCATTTGATTGATAATATTTTCTTGATTTCATTTTTAAAAAAGCAAACGTATATACGTGGACACATGGAAGTCATGTGTAATACACGTGATGACATATTCAACATCGTGGCTAATGGTTTCATGATCTGTGTGACAGTCTACTTTCTCCTCTGCCATGATAAGTTATATTTGTGGGTAACTGCCCGTTCTTTGGAAACAATTAAAATTAGATTCCTACGAAAATTACGAATTCCATAGTAGACTTCATTTGTAAATGAAGCACGTGAATAGTTTCTTTTCTTCTTGAAAATTTTCAAACGTACATACAAATTCCTCAAAGTCATGCACCACCTATATTTACTTTTTGATGTCTTAAAGATACTATGATTAAAATTTAACATCTTTCATCTATCAGCGGAAAGATCACCAGCTTATTTCTGTCGGTGATGAAGCACTGACAGACAACGGAAGTGCATGCTACACTGATCACAGCTGTAGCGAGGCGTATCTGGACTGTCTCCGACCTCAATCTTGCTATGTGGTATAGTATCTAGAGTATTTTCTATGGTATTTTGTTTGTTATTGAAAGTTGATTTTATAAAATGTATTGTGAGTTAGGAAGAAAATTAATAGCAATGATAGTTCCGTCATATCAATCGTTATTTTGAATGAGAAATATGAATATTGATGTACAGAAAGAAAAGTATTCAGCTAATTGTCATCATTTTCCTTTCAGAAACAACAATTTCACAGAGTCGAGCAACACAACAAGAAAAGAAAATCACAAGCGAATAGGCACAGATGTATACAGAAATTTACAATGATGGGAAGACTCGAGGAAGCGACTAAAATTCTGCTGGAAACGGATTTTCATTCCGGGTCATACCGAGAGGACTATCTGCAGTATATAATTATGTTTAATATTTTTGGAGTGAATTCTTGTGGATTGGGTCATTATACATGTAATAATACAGTATAAAAGGTGTTAGGGACGGTCATTGATTTTTGAGGTTATGTTGGCACTTTTTAATTTTAGAGCATGTCTGTTGTCCAGTGATAGAACAAATAGCACAGCACAGAGCACACTAAAACTTGTCGCAACTCATCTGATCATTTCTGGAAACTTAGAAGGTAATTGTTGTCGATACCCTGTTACCTAGGACAATGGCGTAACTTACTATTGATATCCTGTATGTTCAAGTAGCACCCCTTACAATGAAAGCGAAAGGTGAAAACCTGAATATACCATGTTAATAATGATTTTTTTTGGTAAATGGTTTATAAACCATAAAGTTCTGCCATATAATTCATATTCATAATGCATGTTGCATTTTGAATTGTTTGTAGTTGAATTATATTTTTAGACCAATGTGTTTCCTGAACTGATTTAAAAATCAATATCTGCACTATATATTTTTCCTATTGGGGAAAATACACGCAATTTTTTATTTATTTTGCTAGAGGGCGTGGTGATTTTGTGTCTGCTGGATAAAGTGTTGGATGCATGTAGATACCTTCAGACTTATAACCAGTGGGAAGAGGCAGCCTGGCTTGCTAAGGTGTGCACATGATAACTTAGTGAAACGAAATTCTAATGGAAAATTATGGTTAAACTTCCTATCACGTTTTCATGCAATAGGATTTATTGATAAGCAAGCATTTAGGGAATATACAATTTGTATACCCCTTACCGGCAAAATATTCTTTTGATGAAAATAGAATGCCACTTAATGCAAAATTCTTTAGAAATTCAATTTACAAATGTTCATGTATGTCAGAATATCTCCAGATTCAAATATGTAAGGTAAACTGGTAAGAATTAAAAAAAAAAATGTGGAATAAGGTTTCAATTCCTCAACATTCATCACGCAAAAACAAAATTCGAACATGATTAGTAACCTGACATGGTAAAGCAATGTACCAAATATCAAATGAATGTCTGCTAGCATAACAAAAAATGCGGAAAACTGATTATTTCTAAGTCCTAGGGTCACAACGCAGCAAAATGTCAATGGAACGTGGTACAGCAATGTACCAAAGCAATGTACCAATATCAATGAAATGTCTGCAAGCAAGACAAAAGAAAGTGTGGAAAAATGAGTATTTGCGTTTAATTTCCAAGTCCAAGGAACATACTTGTATCTTGGCAAACAATCAATGGATAGGAATAACTTCGAACTTAATCTGTAGCTTGTCATGGTAAAGCAATGTACCAAATATCAAAAGAATAGTTAAAAGAATGTTTGCAAGCATGACGAAAATATGTGCAGAAGACTGATTTGTCGGACTGACAAACAGACAGTCTGTCTGTTTGTCAGTACAAACCTAAAGCCCCTTTTGCAAAATTCGCAGGTAGGGGAATAAAAATGATTCATTAATCTAAAATTCAGGTGATGTTGAACGAGAAAGACTGTGAAGAAGTATTTTTGAAGTGGATAGAACATTTGACATCAACTAAACAGATGGCAAGTATATAAATACTTTATTTCGTAGAATAAGAAATTCATAACTGTAATTTCTGAAATAAATACACAGATTTAGTATTTCTTCTTGTAGCTACATGCAATTTACATTATGATGTCGCGGTCAAAATTCGATGACGTCTTGAAAACGCTTCACTACATTGGGTATATAGAGACGGCGGCTTGCTTTCTCAAAGCCTCTCAAGAAATAGGATTTCAATTGACAAAAGGTAGGCAATTTAAAGCCCCAGCAAAATGTTTCATTAAAACAGGGACAAATGAATATCAATGAAATATTTTCTCTTGATCCGGGTCTTTGTTAAGGGATCCTTTGTCATCCTAGCGCCTATCGCGACATAAGACTTCATTTTTTAGTCTGATATGAAAGAATGGTGACCTTTACTTCTAATAATATAATATTGAGTATTGGGTGAAGAAAAGGATATTTCATACTCAACCCATGACCTTGTCTGACCCGATCCCGGGCCTGCTGCTTTATACCAAGTAGGCGTTCTGCAACATACATATGTAGCTGTCGTGCGCTTCCTATCTGCCAAATGTTACAATTAAAAGTTTAAATAAGAAAAGTCCAAACATTTTTGTAATATTGGTTGCTGTTATTACAACTTTCTACTGTCGATTTCTGATCTTTCAGACGAAGCTGAAACTGTTATGGAGAAGTACCATTCACACGTCGAGCGATTGGGCCTGCAGATTTATACAAACTGAACATTCCATAGATTTGTTAACTTGAAAAGGACAATCATTTTGCGAGATATATTTTCAAAGACTTGAAAAGAGCGATGTTGACTTGATCAGAGTATTAAAAATTGCTTGTTAATTTATTGACGATTCATTTAGCACATGCTTTCAGATTGGATTTTATGAACTGGTGTTGTTCAATGATCCGTACTTTTGGTTGAATATATGATAATTGCGTGGACCCTGAAAATATACTAGGGAGATTAAACGGGATGCTATGGGTTTAAGTCAGCTTCAGAACATCGCTCGGTCTTTTCCGTTTTTTCTCAACTTGGCGGAAAAAGTCGATCAATGTTCCAACTGCACCCGAGCCTGATGACGCGACCTTTGTAGGGTAGAACATGACCGTACACATTTGTGGTGGTAGGGGGTGCGCATGCGCAGGTACGTGTTTATTGGAATCGGCAATATTTAAGAGAATTTTTAAAATATGCTCTGTTTGGTTGTGAAAAATAGATTTTAGTATTATTCTTTTGAAATATGTCGTGGGAGTCTTATATAAATATTGCATGTAGTTGAGGGTAACATTGAAAATTTTCACCCCGAGAAAACCATTGTCAACCGAGGCGTAGCAAACAATGGTGGCGAGGGGTGACATTTTTCAATATTACCCTCAACTACATGCAATATTTGTTTTATTATACTGAATGTTATATAAACAACAAAGCAGAAAGACTTACGTCTGTTGACATTTGATTTATCACTGTCATGCGATATTTTGTATATCGATGCGGGTATTCGTGTTTATAACAAACACTCAAACGACGTCGTCGAACAATCTACGGCGAACCGTACGCGCATAAATTTGACACATGTGATATATTTTTTTATAATATCGCCCGTTGTCAAGTACTGTTGCCCGTTGCTAGATACTGTCACCCTGGAACGCGTGCTTTCTGTTCTCAAATGGTAACAATATGTTTTTTTCAAATGCTTTTCGACCAATCAAATTCAAGGTTTTTACATGAAAGTATAATAAAATAATTTATTCATTTATAGATTGTTACATTTACATGACATGTTCACATCAGCAAAGCTTGACAAATTAAATTAAGTAATATTTTGATGTTCATATATTAAAATGGGTACCATTTGTGAAGTTGCACTGAAATTTTTAAACGAAAAACGACATTCAAGCTTTTGAGCATCAATAGTGCTAGATTTATATCAATTGTTTAAGGTATTTGTTATCAAATTCATGTCACTACATTAAGGATGAAACATCAAACGATATTTTGACCCTTTTTATACGCCCGTCTGTAGACGGGACGTATTATGGTACAGCGATGTCTGTTCGTCCTTCCGTCCGTCCGTTCGGGGTTTTCTCTTTATAATTTCATTTCCCTTTCACATATCATGCTGAAACTTGCTGTGTAGCTTCTTTGTGGGTCACTCTAGATCATACTGTAATTTTGATCCATTTCGACTTTTTTCCAGGAGTTTTGCCCCTTTATTTGGAAATAATTATTATATGGAGGGTACATAGTTGTCCGCCCCACAGTTTTCAAGTGAGAGCCTTCTTATTATGCCCCCCTTCAAAGAAGAGGGGCATATTGGTTTGCACCTGTCGGTCGGTCGGTCGGTAGACCACATGTTGTCCGCTCAATATCTTGAGAACCATTCACTTGATGATAATGATATTTCATATGTGGATTGCTTATGAGTAGAAGAGGACCCCTATTGTTTTTCAAATCCAAAGATCAAGGGGTCAATCTTTTCTGGACACAGGAATATAATGTCCGCTCAATATCTTGAGAACCCTTTGCTTGAAAAACATCAAACTTAGCACAATGGTACATCCTAAGGAGTAGATGACCCCTATTGATTTTGAGGTCATATGGTCAAAGGTCATGGGTCAAACTGGGCATAGGAATATACTGACCATTCAATGTCTAGAGAACCCTTTGCTTGACAGACATCAAACTTGGCACACTGGTACAACTTTAGGAGAAAATGACCCCTATTGATTTTGAGGTCACATGGTCAAAGGTCAAGGGTCAAACTGGACATAAGAATATAATATCCGCTCAATATCTTGAGAAACTTAGTACACTGGTATATCTTCAGGAGATGATGACTCGTGTTAATTTTGAGGTCACATGATCAAAGGTCAAGGGTCAAACTAGACATGGAAATATACTGTCTGCTCAGTATCTTGAGAACCCTTTTCTTGACAGACATCAATCTTGGTACACTGATACGTCTTCAGGAGAAGATGATCCCTATTGATTTTGAGGTCACATGTTTAAAGGTCAAGGGTCAACCTGGACATTGGAATATACTGTCCGCTCAATATCATGAGAACCCTTTGCTTGACAGACATCAAACTTAGTACAGTGGTGTATATTCAGGAGGAGATGACTCCTATTGATTTTGAGGTCACATGGTCAAAGGTCAAACTGAACATAGTAATATACTGTCTACTCAATATCTTGATAACCCTTTTGCTTGACAGACATCAAACTTAGTACACTGGTACATCTTCAGGAGCCTTATTGATTTTGAGGTCAAAAGTCAATTGTTGAACTGGACATAGTAATATATTGTCTCCTATATTTTAAGAATTATTTGCTTGATTGACACCAAACTTGGTACACTGGTACAGCATAAGGAGTAGATGACCCCTATTGATTTTTAGGTCACATGGTCAATTCACCCTTGACATAGAAAGATATTGTCTGCACAATATTTTGAATTGATGATGCTACTATCAATTAAATGATGTGTGTGTATAACCCTTTTCAATTTTGCACCATGGGGGGCATATGCGTTTTACAAACATATCTTGTTTTGTGGAGTGTTTGTATGGGTATTGAAGATGTGCATGTGGGATGGATTTTGATTTTCTACAATTTTTGAGAAAATTACAGGTTGTTGAACTTAGTCTATTTGGAAATTAATATTCTATGGAGGGTACATAATTTGTCCGTCCTACTCCACCCACAGTTTTCAAGTGAGGACCTTCTTATTTTGCGGAGTGTTTGTATGGGTATTGAAGATGTGCATGTAGGATGTATTTTGATTTTCTACAATTTTTGAGAAAATTACAGGTTGTTGAACTTAGTCTATTTGGAAATTAATATTCTATGGAGGGTACATAATTTGTCCGCCTAACTCCTCCCACAGTTTTCAAGTGAGGACCATCTTATTTTGTGGAGTATTTGTATGGGTATTGAAGCTGTGCATCTGGGGAAGGATTTTGATTTTCTCCCATTTAAAAAAAATTACAGGTTGTTGAACTGGTCCATTTTGAGGAAATCTAGATTTTTAAGCTAAAACCCTTTGTTCATAATGAAAGTTTGTCACAGCCTCATGATGGCTGATACTACCTGAAGCAAAGTTATACAAATTATAGCACAAGAAAAACACCCTATGTAAGCATTTCACGGGCGTATTATGTACCGTTTGCGGTACTCTTGTTAAAGAACTTTAAGACCTCGCAAGTCACACCTCGGATTAAGAATGTGAACTTACGTGGATTATCATCCCAATCTTGCAGTTTCCTACCTCCAAAATATAGATTAATGCATGTTATAATTTGATAAAAGGATTGAGACGAAGTGTGACGTCATGTTTATGTGTTGACGTACGTCACAATACGACAGTGGCAGAGGCTAGGAGTTCGTTTTATACAACAAAATAGAAGCAATGTAAACAAACGGTGTTTTAGCGCGATTCATAGAATTTACCTCAAATCCAAATTCGTTCACATTGACCATGGACAGCTCAAAAGTGCTGTTCATTTCTTAAACAAATCGCATTTTCCTTAATGAACCAACCAATTTCAGCACACGACACAATCTGTTCATATTGACTATGAACGGAAAACAAGCTAGTTTAAAGCACGCGACTGAATGAGCGTAATGATTTGAAAAAATACAACATGTGTTACAAAGATCTCGCAATGTCACATCCCGGATTAAGATTGTGAACTTACGTGAATTATCACACCACTCTTGTGGTGTACAGTGCACCGTGCATTGTTGATAAAAGGCAGGGTAAAGTGTGACGGCATGTCTATGTTTTGACGTACGTTATAATAAATTATTTCCTGACTGATGTACAAGCAATGTAAACAAATGGTGATTTAGTAAATGAATGTAAATATAAGAAATGAACAGTACTTTAGAGCTGTTCATGGTCAATATGAACGGATTTGGATTTAAGGCAAATTCTCAGTGAATCGCTAGCGCGATTCAAAAAATTTGCCTCAAATCCTAATCAGGGTAAAGTGTGACGGCATGTCTATGTTTTGACGTACGTTATAATAAATTATTTCCTGACTGATGTACAAGCAATGTAAACAAATGGTGATTTAGTAAATGAATGTAAATATAAGAAATGAACAGTACTTTAGAGCTGTTCATGGTCAATATGAACGGATTTGGATTTAAGGCAAATTCTCAGTGAATCGCTAGCGCGATTCAAAAAATTTGCCTCAAATCCTAATCCGTTCATATCGACCATGAACAGTTCAAAAGTGCTGTTCATTAAAAATGAACATGGATCAGAGGGCACCTGACGTCATAGGGATGTCATAGATCTAACATTTACTGTAGCTAAGGACTACATGTCACCGTCGTAGATCAACATGTTTGGCAGGGGAACATATGTCACATGTATGCTAGAAGTCTAGAATTTAATTTTTGACAGTGGTCATCTAATGTCACAGTTTGAGATAGTATTGCTTATAAGGAAGCTACAGGTCACCTAATTTCACATCTCTACGCATTATGAAATGGGACCAGAGCCTAATTTCACATCTCTACGCATTATGAAATGGGACCAGAGCCTAATTTCACATCTCTACGCATTATGAAATGGGACCAGAGTGCACCAGATGTCAGATGTAAACATCGCTGTTTATCAGGAAACTCTGGGCACGTTTAATTTCAAGAAGATTTCGAGTTACCATGTTACGCGAGTTGCTTGAGTTGTAAGTAAAACGTGTATTTCATGACACTAGTGTTGAACAACGGATTTTAAACGTTTACTCCTGCCTTTAGCGGGAGCATTAAGTGTTCAACATGACGGAGAATGAAGAAAATATTGAGTTTGACATGTGAAAACTTTTTCGGAATACAAAGCAAAATTACCATGAAAAAAGATACATATAACTGAAGTTTAATTAAGAGATATTTTGTTTTTATAATTGCTATAATATATGCAAGTATTGCTACATGTATGTATTGATCTCAATATATTGTAAATAAAGTAAATGTTTGGGGGGTGAATTATATACGGTCTACGTTTGCTTTAATTTTGATGATATTTACACTATTTTAGTACTGCATGTACATGCTTATTCATGTCAGTAATAGGAATTAAATACTGCTCGGTATCAAAATGAACTATACCACATATAAATAAATTGCCATTGATCCGATTTTCTTATCAAACGCCATTTTTCAAAACAACACTAGATCAACAGCTGTTTTATTCACATTCAAGGGGTCTAGCCCCCGCGCATGCGTGTACAGGCATCACTCCCGAGTTTCCCCAAGTCGTGCCCTCTAACATCACCTAATATAAATTAGATCAACAGTTTTGCTAAATTTTAATATTTGATATTCGTATACGCTTGATTTACACACATTTTTCGACTTGACATGCATTTCTCGTGGGACTTTAAGCCTATAAGAGCCAGGGGTTCTCGGTTTTTTAAATCAGTTTTCCCTTAAGACAGTCAACGACGAAGTTGTGCCACATCTCAACAAAGCCCAGCGGAATAATGCTAGAAGCAGGCGAATCACAGACAGCAGTTGCCAGCGTATACGAATATCAAATACCGCTAAAGAATTATAGTTATCTTATTTCAGCAGTGATAGCGTAAGTAATAGAATACTTTTTTTTTTAAACGATATACGGACGTGAATCAAAAAATTTTCTTCAATGTTTTTGTTTTTAATTTTTGAATTATTTTTTTTTTTTATTTCAATGAGCAGATTTAGAACATTGCATTTTAAGATATTCAAATTCTTTCGATTATTTAAAAAAAGTTCCATCAATAAACATGGAATGCCATTTTCAAAATTTCCGGTGTTTTTTTTTTTTTTTTTTTTTTTTTTTTTGCGTATGTCAGTCGTATTTTTGTTTATTGCAAATCTAGAAAAATTCTACAAAGATAGAGATGATGTTGAAATGTGCTTTTGGCCAAAGTACTTCTATGTAAAATAGATCTTATTGGTATGCTAAAGAAGTGATTATTCTCTCTCTCTCTCTCCCCCCCCCCCCTCTCTCTCTCTCTCTCTCAGTCAATCGATCAAGTGGGTGGGGTTATATTTCCTCACCCGTGTAGATCCGCTAATTGGGCATATCTTGGATATACGTATTACGTATGTAATGAACAAAGCTTCAATCTTAGAATCAACATTATGAACCTTTAACTTCATTATTAACATAATCTTGTTGTAGCTATCAAGTTTTGGATTTATCGTGAAGATCGTTCATCGTTTATACTATCGTATCGTGCGTGTATCCTGTTCTATCGTTTGTCAAGAATAACGTCGCGGGTACAGTTGGAGACATGGTATACAAAATGCATCAGAACTAAATTTCAGGAAAATATTTTGTCTCGTAGTACTATATCGTAACGTAGCAATATATGAAATAAACGACAAATAATTTGTAAGGGGGATTCTAATCTGTCTCTCACAATGAGTGACGGACACATGGAATAATTTGTAAGGGGGATTCTAATCTGTCTCTCACAATGAGTAACACATGCATACTTTCCGTTTCTCTTCACTTTGAGTGTCCATATGTATTTTGAATACAGTATAGTAATCAACAGATAAATGAAAATGATTAACACACAATTCGCGCCATGCTCTATTTTATTAAAACTTAAAATTTAAAACCTGAATACACATGATAGGAATAATTATTTCCGGATACTACAATATACATCATGCAGAATCTCTATATGGATATTTAAATTTTTACCGAATAGGTTTATGAATTATATATATTACTTATTCCGAAAAACCGATAGCTGTTTGAAATGACATAACGAATAAAATGTATAATTCTACAATTTCAATATTCAAAAATTGAACTGTGCATCATTTTTTCATTCATATTGAGACATCGCCAGCTTAAGGTGTTATTTTCCATGTGCAATTACATATAGCCCGGGGAGCGTATATCAGTTACTATTGGCTGCTTATTTGTTATGACTATGTTTATTAATTCTTCATTATTACTTATCCGTTGTTTGGACTCATTAATCTCCAATATGTAGATCGCCGACATCATGTAATATTTTATGTGAATATTCATTAGACGGAGTTGGGACGGCATTTTTATCAAGGGATGGTATGGACACCCAGAGGCAGGTTGTAGAAGCCATGTGGGTAGATGACGCATGCCGATTCGGAGTTTTCTGTGCACAATCTCAAATTGTGCTTTTGTAAGTGCTAGCGCATTGCCATGCTCAAACCTGGTCATTCTCATGTAATGAGACACTGTATCGAAATGAAATAAATGGGGAAAATTATTAGAGGTGTTTAATCTATTCAATTGTTCTCTCTCTGTAATAGAGTGAAAATTTACATGTTTTAATACTTTATTTCAGGGATTTCATTTATTGATAATAAATTGCTTTAATTCAATTTCTTTACAGAGTTTTGAAATTTGATATGAGAATAAAGTTTTATCTAATTGAAATCATTATTATAACTATGATTTGTCTTAGTCTTGTTATTTCATCACTTCTTAAGTTTTACTGCTTATCATGCAGAACAGGTTTTTCTTTAGGATAATTGTTACTATTTATAGATCACTTTAGTCTGGTCACATGACTTTTAGAAGGGAAATTTCTTTTGAGGACAGGTATTCTTGTTTTCATGCTTAAGTGGCATAGAAGGGTTGTTGGTAAAAGTTTGCTATAGTAGTTTGCTCCTTACTAGTTGATTGATTTACTGGATGGAGATTTATTCTATTTGAACAGGTTAGTATTAAACTTAGGATGCACTATTTCTTTATTTTCACTACTTTATCTTGTCTGAGTGAATGTTTGAATGATAGACAATATGAGGGAGTGAATGATCTTTGAAAGTTTGCACGAATGCTGTAAATAATTGATATAGAACATATTAATATATAATTAACTAAGATTCAAATTAATGTGTTTAACTTTTAGAGGGGAAAATGAATGTATTACACTTTTATAAATTCTTAAGAGTAAATATTCATTCATGCAATAAATTATAACTTTACAGTAAATACCTATTTAAGGTCTTCCGTAACAACGGAAGACCTTCTACTGATTGTGCTGGTTAAGATTATTCTTATTATTCTTTTTTTCCCCTTCTTTTTCCTAGACGCTAACTTTGAAGCTTCATATCTCGCTCATTTCTGCATGGATTTTGCTCAAATTTTCAGGGTTTATAAACTTTACAGAACACTTTTAAAATCATGTACTACATTTCAGAAATACCCTTCTGTTCACGAGTTATTCCCCTTTGAATGAAATTTTAGGGGCTTTGGTTTCCAGACAAAGGCTCCGAGACTGTAAAAGCTTGAGCAGAAAATGCATTGAAAATGAAAAGTAGGAGCATTGTAGTTGTGCACATCGTTTTTTGTTTTTTGATTACAATGCTCGATATGGTGGTTGACAGGGTTAAAAAATAAGGACGCCTAAAGGAGCAAAAAATTACACATATTTTCCTTTGTATCTTTTAAACTAAAAATATTTTGTTAAGACATGTAGGACAAAAGTTGTACAAAATGTTAAGAGCTTTCTTTTGATATCCCTAAAAATGGGCTGGCCCCTTCAATTAGGGATCTGGTGATCTTCAAAGTTTTCGCTTTATAACTCAAAAACGGTAAATATTTCGATATGGCTTTCGCTAGAAAAGTTGTTTTTTGATATCTTATTGATCTCATAAACATAATATTTTGCTCGAGTATTGTGTTATATATGAGTAAAAAGCTTGACCCGCAAACAGGTAACCGTATCATTAAGTAGGTGAAGGGGGGGGGGGGGGTATGCGTATAACTTAAATAAACTTGCTTTAATTGATAAATCTGACTTCATGAAATGCTAATATTCTTTTAAAATAAGGTTTTAACGTGATCTATAGTTCCTTTAAAAATCATCTATCGACAACTTTCTTTTGTTATTATTTAGTAGCTTTAATATAAACAATCGTTCCAAAGAAAAAATTAAAACAACGATATATTAGATTGAAGAAATAAACCTTCAAGCATAGAATAACTCAGTCATTAACTACACGCATCTTACATACACCGCGGGGTTTGTTTTTGTTTACAATTACCTAAACGCCTCGAGGAACCAACGCGTGTGAACCAGGGCATGTACACAAAGTAAACATTGTCGTCCTAAATATAACACAGAATGTTATGTTTTTGATTATATTGGATTTTTAGAATAATTCAGTCTTTCCGGGGATGTATACACTTGTTTATACGTCCCTGGTCTTACGTTTGATTTGTTTTAAATTCAAAACTCTAGAGCATTGAGTCAGGCATCAAATTAAAAATCTGCAATTTAATATACAGTTCGTTTCTCAATAATGTATAATTGAATGTGTGTTTAATATCGGAGATTCATCGCTGCTGGACTAGCGATCTGTGATTTCACACTACTCTTACTGAACACACAAGCTTTACTCAAATTCTTCGTTGTGAAAAAGAAAATGGATACATTTTACAAACATAACGAATTATTTCTGAGCATGTTTTGAAATCAATAGTTTATAATCATGATTAAACCAAATCTAAACATGCGTATAGAATATTCAGAAACCCATAGCCGACCAGTCTCATTTCAAATGATTTGTTGTTTTATTGTTTAAAAACAATGACTTTGATTAAACATTGATTCAGAACTCCTGGTCAAATTATGTAACTTCAGCACGTGTCCCTAGCGTGAAATTCATACGCGACTTCTGTGCGCACTGTGTACATAATATACCTACATGTATTTACGCAGATAGATATTAAAGTTTTAAAAAATATTCAAGATTTAAGAGCAATTTATTTGATTTGTATGTATAAATAATTCAAACTCGATGAATTATTCTCTTATCAGTTTTTCATGTTAACTGAGGCTGCATTAGTACCTGACCCAAGGACATTGGTAAAGTTCAAGGTTTTTATGTCACACAGCTCCGACGGAAGACCTCTCGTTGCTTTGCAACGAGCTTTGCTCTAGTTTGTTATAATTATTTAGAACAGCAACACATACTATAAAGTAGGCGGATTGCTTTATATTTGCACCGACCTTTGCGCCTCATGGGAGCTAAAGGTTAATTGTAGAAATGTGGTAAGTTTTACTATAAATTCAGTATTACACGTGCAAATTCTTAAAGCACTTATAGTCAGTTTTCTTTTTGTTCAATTCATGTACTTTAGCAGTTTAGCATGAATTATCTATTATTTAGAATTTATTCAGTTTGTGTATATCATAAACTCTTTATGATAAGCTTAGGGAAAAATTATTGATTCAATAAATTATTGCAATTTATAATTTCTATGTATTTTAAACTATCTTTTAATATTATGACAAGGACCTTGATTGTAAAATTCTTATGCAGAGTTATTGTTCTTGTATTCATAACTTTGATTGCATTTCAGGGTCATGCAACAATAATTTTTAGTTACATTGCCACAATAAAGATACAACCCACAACACCGGAGTTCATGTTATTATTCCACCCGGTTACATCTCGATCAATTCTATTTAAATCTTCGACTCGCACATGCCTGTACGTGGCTAAGCTACTTCAAATTAACAATGAATATTATAGACCTGGGAGGTTATGTTGTTTCATCAGCAGAACTTTAAGGACCCAATAAACATTAGACAAATAGTTTGTGGACATTGAGAAAATCCTATCACATAAAGGTGTACATTTTGATCTTATCTTGGCATTTTCATCCTGGGGGTAGGTGCCGTAAACAAAAATCAATATTATTGATTTGATTTTTAAATAAAAAATTCAGTAACATTATTTTTCATTGATTACAAAATGTATATAACACTGTAGATTTCAGTTTATTGTATTATACACCAAAGGGCAGATTACTCTTCATGTAATTGCAGACAAGTAGCATGGTATCTGAGCTCTCCAGTGTGCAATGTATACAGGACCCCTTAGTTTGTGGTGTCATTTGTATAAAACGTACGTCTCTTCAAGAATGCTTCGCTCATATCGGAACTAAGCCAACTGTAGATGAAATACTACAAATTTATACCTATGCATGGTGCTCAAGGCGTGAAGGTTCTTATTTTGTGGCAACGCTTGTCGTCACGCAGGACTTCACTTTTATGGTCTCATCGGAAAGACCAGTGATTCCTATGTCTAAAAGTCATGTATTTAGCAAGGGACCAGTCACTATTTTCTCAAATCAACAACATCAAAACATATGACATTTCAACACTTTACACGACAATTCCTCACAATAAATTATAGACTAGATTTTTTTGACATCATAGACAGTTGCGTCTTCAACAAAAATGGAAATATTCATATCAAGTGATCAGTCATTCAAGTCTTATTCTACACACAAGTACTCTGCAGTTGATTTTAAAAAATGTTGGCGCTCCTCATTGACAATATCTTTGTAGTCTTTAGTGGAACATGGCGGTCTTTAATTTGGATATATGGATTTTCGTTTCTGTACCAGAACTGACTATTTGATGACTGTACATATGAAAAATGTTTGATATCTCGAAGGATGATCTGGAGGACCCCAGCCATTCTGCTAGAGCCTGTGACCCTTAGAGACACAGAGTGACACCTGTACCATGATATGACATTGCGATTATTTCTAATATATTTATACTTATTCATGCTGCACAATCTCACCGCAGCTCTGTTTCTGCTGAGTAAGGGTCAGTTGAATTAACACTAATGTAAAGATGAAAAATATCATTTATTGAAAATGAAGAAAAATATACAAAATGGTATTTTACTATGCTGATCCCTTAGAATTACAGATGTACAATAGATATGCACAAAAATACAAACTACATCAAGTATACAGCAAAGGGATGGCACATCAGAAAATAAAAAAAAACCCAAAAATTAAAACTAATATACACATGTAAGCTTGAAGTAAGGTAGGAAAGTTGGCGTGGTACATGTAAGCTTGAAGTAAGGTAGGAAAGTGGGGGTGGTGGTGGCCGATGAAATTTTATGCTGCTTTACTACTGTTGATAAAGTCAGACTGACAAACACTGACTACATCAATAAAATTAGGATTCGACCTTTTTAAAATATCATTAGTTCATAACTTGGTGTCAATTCATTTACTGTTCACTCTTTAAATGCTGATGATGAAATTAAACAGATGTTTTCATTACCAATAGACAAATACATACAATGCAACTCCCTTATATGACAAAATATTTCGAAAATGGTTAAATCTATTATAAGAAATGGCATATTCAAAAACTTAATGGGGTGATTAAAACTGCAAAACTTTTCTTCAAATGTACAATTAGAATAACAACATGTTGTATACTGTTGTTCACAAAACTCATGAGCTGAATCTCAACACCAAATATTCTATTACAATAAACATATTTGAATGATATGGTTATTTCACTAATCCGTGGCCGAGTGGTTAGAGCATTGCGCTCAAAATCACACGGTCTCTCACCTCTGTCGGCTTTCTAAATGTGTAGCATGGGGGTGTTTTAATGTCAAACGAGTTACTTCTGCTATCAAACAAAAATTACAATATTAATTTATATTTAAAACGGGTACAGTGATATGAATGATTCTTCAAAGGACCAATTGTACAGAATCTGTAAACAAAACTTTGGATTTGAAAACTACATTAATAAATTACCTCCAAAATACAGAAAAATACTTTTAAAAAACTCCGACCAGCAAACTATCGCCTTCCAGCTGACACTGGTAGATGACATGAGGGTACCACTCAACAAAAGAATATTTCCACCATGCAGCAACAAACAGATTAGTGATGAATACCAAAATATTTTGGAATGCAAAGCTTTAATCAGTAAAAGAAAAATGTATCTACTCCAAAAGACTAAATGCTATTTTTTTAAAAAAAAATTTTATTCCTAAACGACACCATGTTGAAAAAAAAACTTAGTATGTTCATCTTAAGAATGTATGAAGCTGTATGGCCTTTGCCTATCTGCAGTTCTATATACTTTTTTGTCCTATCTATTTTGTACTTCTGACTTGTTTGTATATATGTTGTTATTGTACCTCATGTACCAACATTTGGTATGAGTGATTGAACTAACACTAACATCGCAGTCCACATTATGCGCATGACCATATGACGAGTGATGTAATGAAAACGTGATAATTTGCGTAACGGCTCACGTTTGAAATGAAAATATAAAATCGAAAGATCAAAATTAATAGAAATTGAAATACACATGCCATTCTGTGTAAATTTCCACAGTGTCCACACACTGACCTTTCATTGAGAAATTTACCTTCAGTTGTATTTTGTGGGGAAATTAACATATTGGAGTCTCAATGGGTTAGCACAGAGGAAACTAATCTCAGCGAGATTCGTCGAGGCTGGATATTTGGACTGACGCCTCTTCCGAAACTCAGACCAGTGTCACATAAAGTGATTCGGGAAATCTTACCTGAACTTCGGCCGCTTGTTGCGATTAAAATGGGTTAAATTGAATTTCTTGTCCGCTTCAACTTTTCGCCTTAGACATCCTATTAACTCCCTATCACAATGAAACATGCATTTCTTACCTTTACAAGGTGTAAATCCCACAGTAATTCAAGTTGGCTATTTTCGAAGCCATTGCAAACGGCCACCATTTCATATTTTACCTTCTCAACACTGGAGAGTTCCGATATACTACTTCATGACAATTTGTACTATGATTGAAAATACAGAACTTACTGGTTGACATTTACTTTGTACAAAGCATTTAAGCATAAAAATTAAAAGCAATAAAAAGAAAACTGTGTAATATTTAATCAATCTATTTGAAGGCGTCCTAAACTATCGGATCTCTTCAATGTTGAGAAGGTAAAATATGAAATGGTGGCCGTTTGCAATGGCTTCGAAAATAGCCAACTTGAATTACTGTGGGATTTACACCTTGTAAAGGTAAGAAATGCATGTTTCATTGTGATAGGGAGTTAATAGGATGTCTAAGGCGAAAAGTTAAAGCGGACAAGAAATTCAATTTAACCCATTTTAATCGCAACAAACGGCCGAAGTTCAGGCAAGATTTCCCGAATCACTTTATGTGACACTGGTCTGAGATTTGGAAGAGGCGTCAGTCCAAATATCCAGCCTCGACGAATCTCGCTGAGATTAAGAGGAAACATATGGAAAAGTAAATATTTTGTGATCGGTTGTTAAGTGTAGAGTAAAACTGATTGATACCAATACCAATATATGATACATGTAACTAATTCGCTTGACATCATCAATCCTCATGCCCCCCGGGTTAGTACGAGGATACCCACCCCTGCTAAGTGTATGAATTATAACGGTGTAAGCACGATCGAGTATCGTGGTGTTACAACTCAAAGTAAATCTTCAATATTAGAAACACAAAGAAATGATGTTTCTCTCCTATTCAGTTTTATATATCCTTGTGATATTAATAAATGGAGTACACGGAACTGTCCCAGGCGAGTGCACTAAGGATTCCGAATGTGGCCCTAAATCAACTTGTGATCTTTCAAATGAATGTACGTGTATTTCCAACGCTTATGATTTACCCCCACTTACAACGGCTAAAACTGATGGTTGCTTGGGTAAGTAAAACTACAAAAATATCTAAAACATCCATATTAATATATTCGAATTTTATACATACTAAATATTCATGAATAGTTACAACTCATTTATGTTGTTTTCTCTTACATACACATCTCTGACGTAACAATAATCGTATTAAGAAACTTCATATCGTACAGGGAATTACATACACTCGTACATGAGTGCGCAATTTATATACATGTAACAGTCACGTATCATCAGTTTTGAAAGTTGGATTTCAAGCAAAAATATAAATAAATAAAGAAAGAAAAAAGAAAACCGTATTTTGTCCGGTCAACAAAATCCTAATTTGTGATGGTTGGGGTGGGGTTTGCAATCTTCTACTATGAGTGACTCCGGAAATTTTTTTCAGACATAAATTTCCATCATACATTCTTTTCATTCACTACCAGTATTAAAATGGGGGGGGGGGGGGGGTGTCACCAAAGATATCCTAATCTACATTACATAGTGACAACAAAAATCGTTCTTACAAATTGGAGGGTACACCATTCCTCCACCCTATTTTACGCACGTGCCTGCATAACTACTCATTTTCGTTTGTGAAATATTCTACAACTTTCAACATATTCAAAAAGCATTATGATTTAGCTGATAATTTAATTTTCCACCTGCACTTGCATCAAATTAATAAATACTTCACACGTCAGTACTTCACTATATAAGATATATACATCAAACATGACTTCCTATCAGTTGTTGATAGTGTCCATTTTAAAGCGTACACTTACTCCATAAAATTAAAAAAAAATCTTCCAAAAGAAATGTATTCATAGTTAGGAATATGAATTTATAAATCTCTGATTTTAATACAAATTTTAACAATTTTGATAAAGCACCATTTGAAAAGATTCAAAAGTTCGTCTTGAAGAGCATTCTTAGTGTACATAATAAAGCATCTTACTTGGTTGCAAAAATTGAACTAGACATATCCCGTTTACATGGTTTTATATATTATAACATTATTGTAAAATAATAAGTTTTATGTAATCGCGTTCGTAGAGTGTGATGTTTATTTTAGGTGTTTTACATGGTTTTAGCCTGACCCCTATGTTTTGATCACGTGACGAAAAGTTAGCGTCACTTGATCATTGTTATCAGTGGAGCTTGTAGAAAATTCTTGCCAAATTATTAATTGATCGTTCGGAGTTCCTACAGAGAAAAGAGAGAGAGAGAAGAATTATCGGACGTTAATAATTAATACGCAGAGTCATGCCGAGAAGGAAGGCAGACCAGTCAGGGGGAAAGGGCCAGATGGCAAAATCAAAGGGCCCAAAACGTCCACGAACCGGACAGGTTCCAATGATGGAGGCGGCTGTTCCCTCGGCAAGTCAGAGTCTCGTGGACATACCTCAACCCACTATTGACTATGCAAAATTGGCGACGGAGATCCTGAAGCAACAAGCGGTTCAGCAAGGTGCGAACGCTGACATACCAACTCCACAGAGCCAGGCTATGAGCATAAGGCAAGAGTCTGCAGAAGGAGCCAGTTGTGCCATGCGGACAGAAGTCCCCAACCAGGGTCCGGTGGCAACAGAAACTCACAAATTTGGTGACACAAATTTTTGAAGGTGAGCCAGCAGGTACATTGCACAACCCAAATATGTTAGGCATCTCGATCACTGATGGTATTCCTCTCGGTGCATCTACACCAAGCAAGATCAAAACTATAATTTGGGCAAACGAATTTATCGATTTGCGTTGCCTGTTACTGCACCAAGAGGAAGATCCAGTGACTTTATTCATTACACCTGGGATAATTAATTTCCAACATTCTCAAAAATCCAAAACACCTTTGTCCATAAATCAATGGACTGATGCATTCCTTGTTTTCAAATGCATAATACTTCAGAAAGACCCCACACAAGCCCCTCACCTGCTCAAATATATGGCATTCATTAGGGAACTGCAAAAACTTCATGGGGATGCAGCATGGCGAGCATATGATGAGTCCTTTAGGAACTTAAGAGAAAGCGTTAATCTTCCTTGGCAAAAGCCGGTGGAAGAACTACGTGGCAGAGCAGTAGCAATGTCATCCAGGAACTCATTCGGGCAGCCCTTTTGGGGAAAGCAAGCTGGAAAAGTCGGTGGGGTCAAATTCTGCTATGCCTACAATCAGGGAAACAAATGCAAAACAACTCCTTGTCCCTTCACACATATCTGTCAAAACTGCAAGGGTCAACATCCAAAAATCAAATGTAAAGCAGGTGACAAAACCGAATATGGCAGTCACACTTCCAACACCAGTAAGGGCCGACAAGTTAAATGATCAGTTACTGGGATATGATGAGGGGTTAAGGCACTACTTAGTTGAGGGTTTCAAATACGGGTTTTCTCTGGGATGCATATCCACTCCTAATACATCTTTGTCGTCAAACCACAGTTCAGCATCAAATCATCAAGATATCATACAAACCCATATACAAAAAAGCCTGGAATTGGGTCGAATTGCAGGACCGTTCCCCTCACCCCCATTTGGAAACTTTGTGTCATCCCCTTTAGGAGTTATTCCAAAATCAGAACCTGGGAAATTTAGAATAATTCACTACCTTTCATATCCAAAAACAAACTCTGTCAACACTTTCATTCCAAAAGAAAATTCAGAAGTACACTATGACTCTATCGATTGGGTTATAAATTTGGTACAGAAGTATGGAAATCACTGTTTGATGGCTAAAACTGATATAGAGGATGCATTTCGCATCATCTCAATTTTTCCTGATGATTATCATTTATTGGGATTTTCATGGCAGGGACAGTTTTACTTTGACAAATGTTTACCAATGGAGGCTAGTAGTTCCTGTCAGATTTTTGAGAAATTGAGTGCTGCATTACAATGGATCCTCCAATCTAAATATGGTGCAGGGGCAATGTCTCATATACTGGATGACTTCTTCATTGGTCCTGCTACATCCTTGGGTTGTAGGAATGACTTGACAAATTTTCTTTTTCTTTGCAAAACTATCGGTGTTCCCATCAAAATGTCAAAACCTCAGACCCCAACCACCAAAATTATAATTTATGGTATTGAAATAGATTCGGACCTTATGGAGGCACGTCTACCTTTAGACAAAGTAGCGAAAATCAGGAAGCATCTGTCACAGATGGTAACAAAAACCCATACCACGCTACGTGAACTTCAGTCCCTAATAGGGTTGTTAAATTTTGCCTGCTCAGTGGTTGTTCCGGGTCGTGCTTTCCTTCGGCGTCTGATTGACCTAATTTGCGGTGTTAAAGAGCCGGGAACACGAATTCAGTTAACAACAGAATCTAAAGCAGATATCTTGATGTGGTTAGATTTCATCAGTTCATTTAACGGAAAATCAGTTTTTCTCCCTCAAAAATGGCTATCATCAGATCATCTTACTCTCTACACAGACGCTTCTGGGTCACTAGGTTTTGCAGCAGTCTTGGGTCAAGAATGGTTTGCTTCTCACTGGGAATTTTTGCACAAGGATTGTCATATTACAGTCAAGGAGTTATTTCCTATTGTCCTAGCTATAGAAATTTGGGGGAGTGGTATGGAAAATAACAAAATATTATTCATGTCGGACAATATGGCAGTAGTGCAGATTATTAACAAACAAACATCAAAAGATCAAACAATTATGAAATTAGTACGACGCTTAGTGTTAGCAACTCTGAAGCATAACATACATTTCGCGCAAAACACATCCCAGGAAAATATAATGTCATAGCTGACCGCCTCTCCCGTTTTCAATTTCAGGCAGCGTTCCAGTCTGCACCACAATTAAACCACAAACAGACACCGATCCCACAAACCAACTTGGCCATTTAAATACAGAAGCTGTTAATTTGCTTTCAAAAGCTCTATCAAACAGTACATGCACAGCTTATAAGAGGACACGGGAAATGCAACATGTCCAGCCATTAACTCACTACCTGTCTCCCCAGCTATAGTGTACAACTTTATCTCTGATTTGTTCTGCAAGGGATATTCTCCTAACAGCATTGCAACACACATATCAGCAATCAGTTATGTACATAAATTGTTAGGTTCTACTGATCCAGCAGAAACATTTCTAGTCAAAAAGGTCATGCAAGGTTGTCACCATTCTGCTCCTAGTAAGGATTCTAGATTACCAATAACAGGCCCTATTCTAAAAAAGTTAATACAGGGTCTTCAGTTCTCTGTTTCAAATCATCAACAAAGGATCCTGTTAAAAATCTATTTTCCTTTTAGCATTTAATGCATTCCTTCGTCTGGGGGAAGTGGTGGTAAAGTCAAAGAGTTTGGCAAGCTTTGTCATCCAAAGAGAAGATGTTACCTTTGACTTTAATGATACAAACTCACTTCTGGCAGTCATGATTGTTCTAAAACATTTCAAAACAAATAAAACAAAAAACCTCTTCCAGATCTACTTGAAGGTCTTGAAAGACAAGTCCATGTGCCCGGTTCATGCTTTGTATGAATATCTGGAAACTTTTGGCCATCACACAGGGTCTCTATATCAATTTATCGGAAGCAATCCTGTTCCATACTCCTTTGTAAGCAAACACCTCCAAAATGCTATTCAATTCATTGGACTTAATCCTGCACTTTACAAGGGTCACAGCTTTAGAATAGGGGCGGCTACACATGCAGCAAGTCTAGGTTTCTCAGAAAATTGCATACAAAAAATGGGTCGATGGAATTCAGATGCTTTACGTAGATACATCAGGCTGGACAGTTTTGTAATATAACCCCGTATACATAAATCTAATATTCATAGGCTCAAAGGTTAGGCGTAAGTTCAGCTTTCAAGGTGAGCAATAATGCAGGTCAGATGTAAACTGCTGTACTAGACACCTCATTAAGACTACAAATCTTGCATCTACATGACAAATCTCACAGGTCAGATGTAAACTACTGTAAGATTATCATTACTTTCTTTGACATACACACAGGTCAGAAGTAAACTGCTGTGTGAAGTCAAACTATGCTGGGTAGCTATTTGTTATAGGGTCACATCTATGTCTAGTCACATATGTTTGTTTTATACTCCTATTTAAACTGTGCCTGCTGGCTCCTGGTTGACATGCAATAACACAAGGCAGATGTATATATGTGTTGTCATTTGATGTATTTTGATAACTAGTCATCTCGGAATCGTTAGAGTACTTTGCCCCTTTTTGGTTGACTACCCATGCTTGGCTAGTCCACTTTGGTTGACGTTGTTCTGGGTTTTTCTTTGTTTGCTTGCAAACGTTTGTTTGCTTTTTGTTTTTGAACGCCAACTTTTGGGTTGTATTGTATGTGTTTACACTTTGTTCTCTGTTTTTAAATCTTACAGTATTTTGTTTTATATCAGGGGGAGATCATTAGGCAACTTTCATTAGCAACAATGTATGATATATTTATGGGTGATCTCCCCTTTTTACAGTGTCATTGTTATTTCTACATTAATTTGTTTTTATATCAGGGGAGATCACTACGCAATTTTAAGTAGTACCAATGTATATCATTCTGGGTGATCTCCCCTTTTTACATTGTCATCACAATAAATGACAATTCACACAAGTAATGTTGTCTTACTGTTGGGGTCAGAGCAACAAGTTTCTGTGATAATTAAACGGGTATTACATAATATAAGATTATTGTAAAATAAGTTTTATGTAATCGTGTTCGTAGAGTGTGATGTTTATTTTAGGTGTTTTACATGGTTTTAGCCTGACCCCTATGTTTTGGTCACGTGACGAAAAGTTAGCGTCACTTGATCATTGTTATCAGTGGAACTTGTAGAAAATTCTTGCCAAATTATTAACCCACCCACCTTCCCCGACGCTCACCGAGCATTTTACATTCTGTTCTCTTGGGCATTTTGTTTTTGAACGCCAACTTTTGGGTTGTATTGTATATATGTTTTTACACTTTGTTCTCTGTTTTTAAATCTTACAGTATTTTGTTTTATATCAGGGGAGAATTTTGTTTTTGAACGCCAACTTTTGGGTCGTATTGTATATATGTTTTTACACTTTGTTCTCTGTTTTTAAATCTTACAGTATTTTGTTTTATATCAGGGGAGATCATTAGGCAACTTTCATTAGCAACAATGTATGATATATTTATGGGTGATCTCCCCTTTTTACAGTGTCATTGTTATTTCTACATTAATTTGTTTTTATATCAGGGGAGATCACTACGCAATTTTAAGTAGTACCAATGTATATCATTCTGGGTGATCTCTCCTTTTTACATTGTCATCACAATAAATGACAATCACACAAGTAATGTTGTCTGTCTTACTGTTGGGGTCAGAGCAACAAGTTTCTGTGATCATTAAACGGGTATTACATAAATAAATATATATATATATATATATATATGTAGCTCCGTGAGGCCACGTCGAGCACTCTAGAAGATTATATCGGAGATTTATCCCACTATATATATATATATATATATATATATATATATATATATTCATTTATTTTCCAGAGCCTACTCTATAACAATTTTAAAATAAATAATATAATAGGGCAGTTGTCAGGGATGGGGCCCTGACTAAGCTCCCTCAATATATAACTAAGTTTTTACTAAAGTACCACGCAGAGTACATATTAACTAATTTAGATGTACATTCATTGAATACATAAATTTCATTGCATGTCAGAGTAATATTGTCATATTTAACTTAACAGTTGACATTTAAATATATAGGTTATAAATTATTCATATTGTATGATGATCAATGTAACAATGAGTTAGTAGATTACAACAGTGCCATGATGTTAGATATAATAAAGCTAGGGATTTTCTTAAAACATAATACCACTCATGCTGCCTCAGGGTCCACACACACACAAACTAGAGTCCAGAGATGACCCTAGGGCAGCCTAGCCGGGAGACCATTTTCTCCCAGTAGAGGTGGATTTATATCATACGTAAAACTACATTTACATAATTAAGTACATGTTGTACGTGAACTATGTATACACATCGATTACAAATAAATACAGACATATAAATAGTAAGAAATATTTGTATATTAATTAAAAGCATGTTACAATACTGATAATGTCTCGCACATTGATTTAATTTTATTAAAGTTTATCCTAAATTCCTAATATAATGTCTATATAATTCGAGTTACGAGTGTTACATTTCTTAAGTACTTTATGATATGTTAGCAATTCATATTTTATATGTTGTTTAATTCTTTCTTGTGTTTCATTTTTGCTATTGAGTCTACATAACATTTTGAATTTGTATATACGATAAGCAATGAAAGAAATTAAAATATTAAGAACTGATATTTTGTCATTTGTTTCCTGATAGAAGCCAATAACAATATGTTTCCAGCTAATTTCAAATTTTAATGAGGAACTTATCAAATTCCAAATATCTTTGACGTTTGAACAATCAAATATTAAATGTTTACAATTTTCTGTTTCATTTGGACATGAGTTGCATTTACTGCTTATATCTTGGCAGCATTTACTTAAGAATAAATTATTGCTGAGCAAGTTGTTCAGAAGTTTATAGTTGAACTCCGCAACCTTTTTATCAAAAATATTTGCAATTTTATGTCTATATATTTTTACCCATGACGATTCACACTGAATATGAAATTCTCTTTCATAGAATGACTGATAAATAGGTGTACGTGATTTTTTATTGCATAAAATTTTGTAAAATATTTTTGAAATACCTTTGCTTAAGTCTAATAGTTTGTTACCGTACTGAAAGCGAGCGATTATTGGAGAGTTTGTGATAAATGGAACAATTGAAAGATCATATTTGTTTATAAATTCTCTAAAGACTGAATATAAAATCTTATATTGGCAAATCCAATTACTTTTGTATTTTAAATTATCAAGAAACCATTTAGCAGGTTTTAGACCACTTGAGTCACATATATCTTTGACATAGAGTAGATTACTTTTAATCCAATCAGGGAAATATAATGACTTACCTTTATATGTGAATAATTTATTATTTCATATTGGTTGTTGTAAGAATTCTGTAGCTGATAAATGCATTTGTCTCTGTTTACATTTATTGTAACATATAAAAATTTGTTGATAGAAAATTGGAAAGTTTTTGATTAAGCCATAATTTTTCAAATCTGTTTCATTGGTAATTAGAATATATTTAAAGTAAATATTATTTTTTCAGACATAAGGATTCTACATATGACTTTAATTTTCCCTTTGAATTTAGTAATTTTTCAACCCAAGATGCTTTTATTGACATTAATTTTGACTCAACTATCACACCGTATATTAATGTTACGTATTAAAGTATTTCGTTTTATACGATCTGTTTTATTCCATAGGAACTTAAATATAAGTCTATTCATTGTTTTTATTTCTTCATTGCATGGTAAAGAGAGAACAGAGATTCTATATAAAATCTTAGATAGAGCTAACGTGTTGATCACGCAAGTTTTTCCAAAAAGAGTGAGGCTTCTTGTTTTCCAAGCCTCAAAAAGTTTTTCCATGTCTTTTATACAATTCAAAATATTATTTTTATAACAAAGTGTTTTATCATGACTGATGTAGATTCCTAAAGTTTTTACACAAGAGGAATTTATATTTATTCCACAAATGTTATCCGTATAATTACGTTTTAGGTTTCCCATTAAGATACTTTCCGATTTGGATGTGTTAAGAATCATTCCCGAAACGGAGCTAAATTTATTTATGATATCTAGAGCATTATTCATTGAGACTTCATCTTTTAAAGGGAGTGTACAGTCATCTGCATGTTGGACAATTCTAATTTCATTATCTTTATCATTATTAACCATGTTAATACCTTTGATGCTATTGCTTTTTCTAATCTGAATTGCAAGAATTTCAGTAACAAACAAAAAAATTATAGCAGAAATGGGACACCCCTGACGGATGTCCCGGGACATTTTACAGGTTTTTGATATCCACCCATTATTTTTCATTCTGAATAAAGGCTCTGTAAATAAAATGTTCAGCCACTTTAAGAAATTAATACCGAAATTAAAGGATTTAAGTGCTTTAAACATAAAATTCCATTCCACTGAATCAAAAGCTTTTTGAAAATCAAGAAATAATAATATTCCGTCCTCATGACACTTTTCACAATATTCAAAGATATCAGCTATTATTCTTGCGTTTAATCCTTTAAATCTACCTTTAATATATGCAGACTGGATACATGTAAAAATAATTTAGCTCGCATGTAATTACTTTTCCAGACTGGAATATCCGAAAAAGTGATAATGATAACCTTGTTTTAAAATACATATAATGCAATCTTGGAAGATACAAAGTCGACCGATGAAAATATAAAATGTTGGCATAGATTTATTAAACAATTACAAAGAAAGTTGAATATTAATTGTGATACAACAAATACTAGTAAACTGTTTGGTACTAAACTTCATGATTTCTTTGCAAATAAAACCTTAGAAGAATTAGAACATATTTTAAATAACATTCAATGTGGAAAACTCTCACTTTTATAGTACATTATTTAACTATGAAGAAAAAAAAAACAAAAAAAACAACAACTAGAAATACAGCTATATTTGTGTCTTCCAATTCACTGGAACCTGCACTTTTATCTTGCAAAACTAAGAATAAGTGTACATCAGTTATATATAGAAAGTGATAGATATTGTAACTCTGTCATTCCTAGAGAAAGCAGATTTTGCTACCATTGTAAGATCAGTGTTGAAGATGAAACAAACATATAAGAAAAAGTATTCATATTATTATCCCGTATCTTGTTTCCTGAACCCTCTCAATATTGTTCTAGTTTTAGTTTCCAGACCCTGAAGCGTGCTACTACACCTCCAAAGCGTTTCGTTTCGTTCCGTGCAAACCGTTCATCGTTCCGTGCGGACCGTTCAGCTTTTCTTGCAAATCGTTCTGCGTTCCGTGCAAACCGTTCACCGTTCCGTGCAGACCGTTCAGCGTTTCGTGCAGACCGTTCACCATTTCGTGCAAATCGTTTCGTACTAGAATCGTTCCGTGCAGGATCAAGCCACGCCCTTAGAAACATACAGACCGTGCAAGTAATTTCGGCATGGGATGTAGGACATGTAACATTGTTGGGAATTTTACCAATTATTACAAAATGTCTTTCAACAGTGAAAATCTGCAAGTAATCGAAAGAAAACAATAGAGGTCAGCTAATCCGTGTATTTGAAATTAACATTGTACAGAAGGTGTGAAAATCGGCGGGGGTAATTGAAATATGACAAAAGAGGTGTTTATATCTTTTGTCTCTCAAAACTGAATGCAGTTTTCTATAGGTTTAAAATTGATGCAAATGCAACAATCTAATTAGAATTGGATGTTAGATCCGCTCGCATATCTGTTGATCATTATACTGTAGTTGGTCAATATTTGTTTTATTTATTCATTCATATGATTTATTTCTCAATCTATTCCAATCCTAGTTTGATTGTTTCCTTCTTGTTTTGTATTTTCCCTTCTTATCCAAGGTGACAGGTTCTTATCGCTAATTCTATGTCTAGATGCATCCCTCCTCCCGACCAAGAATATGCTCCAGTCTTACGAGAATATTTAAAATCATTTTATCTGTTGTCATACACGTATGTAAAAATGTATAGGTTTATTCAAGATCTGTCTTTGAAAAGAGGCCTGGGAATACAAAATGCACACGTGTTTTAACGGCACCCAGATTGAATGTACAAAATAGTGATGCAGACGCGACTTTTTCAATGAATTTAATAGGGCAATGAATAAATAAAGTTGAATAATAAATATTGTATATGACGATATAATTTATGCATCTCTTTCCTTTATTTCCGAAGTTAAAAATATTCATTTCCTTTTCCCAACGTATTCGTAAGTCATTAAACTATTACTTGTTTAAACTAACCCCAGGATGAAACAAATAATGCCGAAAAAAAAATCAAAGCGTGCAGGTCATGCCTAGCGTTTCGTGCAGACCGTTCACAACCCCCTCCCCGCCCAAAAATATTTCAATCTTTCCGGACGAGAACTTTCTTTAAATCATTTTATCTATTTTCATTCAAGTACACATGTATATAAAATATATAGGTTTATTCAACACCTGTCTTTGGGAAGAAGCCTGGGATATACAAATTGCAAGTGCATTTTAACGACACTCAAAATGAATGTACAAAAATAGCAAAACAGACGCGACCATTTCACATTCAGTTTCAATGAATTTAATAGAGCAATGAATCAATAAAATTTGATTCATCAATATTCCGCGACGATATAATTGTTCATTTATTTCCGAAATTAAAAAAAGAATTCATTTGTTTTCATTTCAACGTGTTCATAATTTATTGATTTAATAAGCAAAAATGAAATTTACAGTGTCGTACAGGAGCAGTCATTTTAAAATGAATCATTATCATTTCTTTCTCAACCCTTTTATTTTAAAATCTAGAATACTGCAATTATATTGAAATTATTTAAACCAAATAATACCGAAAAAAATCAAAGAATGCAGTCCACGCTTACCGTTTCGTGCAGACCGTTCACAAAGCGTGCAAGCCTCGCCTACGAAGCGGTCAGCGTTTCGTACAAAGCGTTCCTCGTTCCGTGCAAGAATCGTTTCGTACCGTTCCGTACAAGTGGTGAAGTAGTACGCTTCAGGGTCTGTTCCTTTCCTATTTAGTTTTCTTTTCTATGTAAATACTCTATCGTCCTGAGGAAGAGACTGGTTGTCCTGAAAATTTGACAATACACTGTTCGTGTCGTTGGTAATTTTTAGTGAGATATATATATATATATATATATATATATATATATATATATATATATACCGGTATACAATCTACAGACAACAATACTTTAAAGTCTGATTATTCATTACGTAGTCAATTATTCAATACGTAGTAAGTGAATAGTCAATCATTCAATACTAAACTGTTGAATATTAAACAGTTTACTGATGAATAGATTGCAAATAAAACAAAAACTAAAGATTACACGTAAAGAAGTATAGCGTACTTGGTATGTAGTTTCGCCGACATAAAGACATTTTTCTTGAATATCATTTTTTTTTTACAAATATTTTCCTATACAGTGTCAGTTTATACTTGTGTTTACTCAAATTACTCAATAAAGATATCTATATGTTGATAGTATCTTTATTTGATAAGCATAAACATCACCATGATTATATATAGAATATACAGTAGATGTAACGTAATGGGCCTAAAAAATTGCAAACTGTTGCCAAAGGCCACCCTAAACCAGAAATAAAACACTGAAATTGTGTTACTTGAGTAAGACTGTACATAAGTCCATTTGAGGAAATTTGGTTTAAAGTGGCCCTCTTGTTGAAAATGGCTAAAATATGACAAAAATCGTTCTCAAAATTTACCTTGAGATTTCGCAGCGTGTCAAACGTTAAACCTTTAAACTTACATGCACGGTTGGCCTAGTGGTTTAGTTGCTCGGTAAACTTACACTTAAAGCATACATTCTGAGTTCAAGTCCAATACTTTCCCTTTTTTTTTTTTTTTGCTTTTCATTTTTTGGGGTCGTTTTCGTGAGGGGGGGGTGTAATAAATGTGATACATATATTATAACAAATATTAGTCATTTTCATCATAAATAACTTCCAATATTTGCAAGTTACGACTTAAGAAAAGGATTTTTTTCCCAGATCACTAGTTCCGTTTGTTTACACTAACCTGTTCCTGTGTGCACAGTATTTTCAAACCGTAATGTGGCTGACGAAAAGCTAAACAAATACTACAAGAAAAGGAGCACAAATGCACAGCATGTAATAAGTAAAAATAAGTAAAAATAGGTCAAGGGAGAAAGAAACTGTTATACAGTTTGACTTCTCAAAAGTAAATAAAAAAACCCATGTAGCAACTGTCATATGATTTTTCTGAGTCGGCCTTTTCGTCAGCAAATGCGCTATACCTCAAATTTATTATTTCCAAAGAAAACGACCGTATTTAATTTGCACGCACTGAGCTGATACATGCATATGAAAGGTGAAGATAACGAACTGTGATTAATCTCATAACTCCTATAAGCAATACAAAATAGAGAGTTGGGCAAACACGGACCTCTGGACACACCAGAGGTGGGCTTAGGTGTATAGGAGGAGTAAGCACCCCCTGTCGACCGGTCACACCCGCCATGAGCCCTATATCTTGATCAGGTAAACTAAGGTATCCGTAGTCAAAATCAGTGTACCAAGAACGGCCTAACAATCGGTATGAAACACGTCAGACAGCATTTGACCCAATGTTAAGTTGTATCGGCAAACTAGATCGTTTTAACGACCACAGAATTTGCGAAATGCTGACTTTAAACGAGACTGTGGGAACCCCTGCACCATCAACTTGTTTGTCAGTAGCCTGCGTCGATTTAAAAACTGACCATAAGCAGAACAAGCTCTTGGGTATCGAATCACTTGAGAGATATAAACACCATATGAAGGTGATAATGGAATGTTGCTTCATGAATATGGGAAGATGACGATGGAGAAGCTGTAATCATCCCGTTTGACATAAAGTTGAGATGTTAGTTTGCCGTTAATATCTACTTTCAATAAAATGTCTAAGTATGAAGCAGAAGTGGACGACTCTGTGGTGTCTTTTATTTCGAGTTCACTGGGATATATCGAATTGGCATATGAATGAGAATTGTTGTTGTTAATAGATAATACATCGTCGATATATCTAAAAGTCGAATTGAAGGCCACAGCAAAATATTTTTTCTTCTCGCGCAGAAATTTTTGAACAAATTCTGCTTCATAGGAATATAAAAACAGATTAGCTAGCAAAGGAGCACAATTCGTGCCCATGGGGATTGCAACAGACTATGGGAAGACCTGCTCACCAAAGACCACGAAGATATTGGCAATGAAGAACTGCAGCATATTACAGCATAATTTTTATTTCAATTTCAGAGTACTTGTGCGTGGGATCAGAGTGACATTTAAAAAAGTAATTTTTTGGATGACTGATAACTAAATATGAATATTTCTGTTTTCCATTTTTGTTGAAGAAGCAACTATCTATGATGTCAAAAGGTCTAGTCCTTCATTCATCGTGAGGAATGGTCGTGTAGTGCTGAAATGGCATACGTTTTGATTTTGTTGATTTGAGAAAAGTTTTGTGATTTCAAGCTGTTAATAATTTCGTGAGGAGCAGATTTAGGGGCTTGGTAGAACATTTACTGGATCGAGCAATGTATCTTTGTAAAGGTTTTTATGAAGTTTAAGAATCCAGTATAGGTACGGTAACTCATATCCACTTGATCCATTGAATGGGATATTAAATGTGTCTAAAACTGAAGCATGATTTTGAAGATTTTCATCTTTTGAAAGGGCAGTTGGAGTATAAGTACGATTACCAAAAATGGAATTAATGCCAAGTTCCTTTAAAATACAGTTGTAATAATGAGCCTTACAAACAAAGACAATGTTGTTACTAGTTTTGTCAGCTGGAACCAAAACATATTCCTCATGTAACCTATCTAATTCTTTTATCACTTCTGGTTCACTTAACACAGAAGGATAGATGGTACGTACAATGTACTTTTGTTTTAATATGTCTAATGCGGGATTTTGATATTCCTCTTATGCTTTTATCCCGTTCTGACAATGTATCAAGTTCTTCTTTTTCATATTTAGCCCAACGACTGGCATAATCTTCGACAGAATTCATAATAGAGATGAAGTTTTGTCGCCAATTAAAAGACCGAGGTTGTCTGTATTTAGGACCTTTTGAGATAAGTGATTTGAGGTCCTCATTTTCAACTATATCAACACCACCAGTAATGAAATGTCCAGCTGGACTATAGTTGAAAGAAAATGAAGAATAAGAACACGTTGGTGGATTATGTATAAGATGGTCTATATCTAGGCACTGCAAAGTTTGTTTATAATCAAAATGTTTGGACGCAATAGTAGAGGTATAGCTTTAGGAAATACAGGGTGTAGACTTGAATTTGAAATAAGTTGGAATACACGACTGAACCCTTTTATGACGAAGAATGTTGCTTATGTTGACGGCATCTATTCCTTTGTTTGTAAATTTGAGCTTAAGGAACTGGCGGCATGATTTGGAAGGAATATCATCCATGACCCGTGCTGGTTTAAAGATCCTGTGATAGGCAACATCCATAATCATAGAGTTCAGTCTATATTCAAGTATTGAAAAATCCAAGTATGGACTAGCTGTATCGATAGATATGATAGGGGAAAACCCGTAATACGTACTTCAATCCAAACTTCAAAATCCTAGTTTTGGGGAGGGGTAACTTAATTTATAGGTTCAAACTTATATTACTATACAGTACTGCTTTCCGCAATTAAATCTAAGAGAGGGAGAAGGCGTGAAAACCAGCTGATAAATCAATCTACTTTGCCGTTTTAAAAGATATAATCAGTGGACTGTTATGAATTCTCTATGCAATGTATTACTTCACTGGGTTAATTTTAGAGCTCAAATTAAATAAATACATGTATGAATAAAACCTTCTAATCTGCTACCCTTAGTGGTAAATTTAACGTGAAGTTTTTACGACTGTTGTAATTTTATCGATTTGCATACTTAAAACAAAGTATGTCTCACAGTGATAGAAATTGTTGATCAGCCATCGTCAACGTTCACCATTTCACATTGACGAAGGGACCCGGATGAAAGTTATTTTCCCCTATGACTTTTTTTACCCAACATGACGTTTGAGTGTGCAAAACATCTATTACTGCTGTATATTGTGTTGGATTTAAAGATACATATCAATAATTACTATGGAATAAACAGTTCTGTAAATGTAAGTAAAAGTCACGGGAATACGTTCACAAGGTGTCTGCTTCAAAATCTTTTCCAATGAATTAAGAAACTCAAGCAATGAAGAGGTAGTAAACTTTGCTATTATTCACCTCGACTTGGCAGAGCAGTATTACCGGCTTTCAGTACTTTAAGTACTTTGATTAACTAATTCTCTCTTATGCATGTGTTACCATTGGAACTCGTATTGCAAGCGGTATTTCGGTCGCTGTTTGGCTAATATGAAGATTTTTTCGTGTTCTTATATGTCCGTTTTTATTCTTTATTTTAGTTACTATTGCGTTAGTTTTTTAGGCGTAGTCATTTCCGGTTTTTCGTCGTTAACGTAAATAAAAGTGTAATCGCGTACCAAAATATACTGATTCTATGAAAGTACCGAGATGAGGAAATTTTTGCAATAGAGGGATGTTTCTTATTCCTTTTTACTGTAATAGTAACCTAAGCTATAAAGGCTATGTAAGTTTGCAATTGGTATGAATTTGGAGATTAAATATTCCTAAAAATTTTGATGCAGAAACATACAATTTTTTTTTTTTAATTTCAATTGCTGATCGGTAAAGAAAATGATGAAATGATTGAATATGTTATTCTATGTTGTTCTCTATCGCTTTATCAGTTTTGTTTCATTCGATCTCTCCATATTCAATGATAAGAGAGGTATGAAAAGTGACACCACTCTCGGGAAGTCCCAGTTGTTACCCCTACATCCCAATCTGAGGGGGTAAATGTATAATCCGTTTGGTACCCTACCTGCATCAATACTCCTTTCGATTGATTGATTGATGTTTTCCGCCACACTCAAGAATTTTTCAGTTATCTGGTGGCGCACAGTTTTTATTGCTGGAAGATAGAACCCAGATACAATGGTCTCCACCGACCTTCCGAAAGTAAACTGGGAAACTTTCTTCTTTTTTTTTCGAAGATCAAATTCTCGAAAGAGTCGAGGTGAATAACAGCAAAGTTTACTACCTCTTCATTGCTTGAGTTTCTTAATTCATTAGAAAATATTTTGAAGCAGACACCTTGTAAAAACAATACATAGGATCAAAATCAAAGATCAAGCTGTTATTTACTTTTATTATGACCCTATGTGATGTAAAATTAGGAACTTTCAGACGAGTTAAGTTAACCTTAAACACCCATGTTACACTTTTTTAGGGGTCTATATTTTCGACTGCATTATTTTCTGTCTCCTTAGTCTATTCTCCCCATATTAAATCATTACCGATGTCTGAAAAGTTACCCCACTTGCGGGAGGTCCCAGGTAATACCTCTAGAGCCTCAAACTGAGGACAGGAAATGATAATCCATTGGTTCCCCTTTACTTGTTTCCATCTTATGACAAGCAAGGGGTATTGAGGACCTATTCTAACACGGATCCCGCTTCCTTGCCTCCATATTCTATGTGGACTGTTCAATGATTTTAAAAAGTTGTGATTAACCTCAATTACAACCATATTTGATGTAAATCTAAGAACTTTCAGGTGAGGTCAACTGCCTCCATCAAAGGCCTTCGTGACCCCTATTTAGTGAGTCGTGACTTCGTATACATTGTTGTCTCTGTCTCCATTAGTTTTGTACATTTGGATCATCCCATGCCATCCATCACTCTAATCATAAACAAAGCATGGAATCCATTGTTCCTATTGACTTTAAACAAACAGTCGTTCAACCATTACTGAAAAAGCCAGGGCTTGACAAAGAAATTTTAAAAAACTATCGCCCTGTGTCAAATCTCTCGTTCTTTTCGAGGATTCTTGAAAAGGTTATTGTAAAACGAATCGAAGCTCATCTGGAGATGCATCAACTGCACGACAGTTTTCAGTCCGTGTACAGAACGGGACACTCTACAGAAACTGCAGAATGGACATTTTGTGGCTAATATCCTTTGCTTAGTGATAGTTATCAACGTGTTACTGTCGGTCCATCGTTGTCCGATGCTTGTCCCTTCGAATGTGGAGTACCGAGACTCTAGTGGGTTTTTTTTTCAAAACCCTTAGGGCAAGTATGCAGACGTCATGATATGACGTATCATATATACACCGATGACACCCAAATCTATACCATCGTTGAACCTGGTGACAATTGGACCGGTATATTTCAAAGACTCTAAAGTTGTTTATTGGACATACGTATGTGGATGAGTATCAACCTCCTCAAACTCAATGAAGATAAAACTGAACTTGTAGTCTTCGCACAGACTTAAAGATATGAGCAGTTTTGATCTTGAATTTCTTGACTGTGTTGTAAGTGATTCATCTTCCGTAAAAAAAAAAAAATTCAGGCGTATTTTTGACAAATTTCTTACCATGGAAAAACACTGTCTATTTCCCGCTCAGCATATGTGAACATTCGCAGAATTGGCTGTATCCATCTATTTATCAACGATGAAGCATGTAAAACTCTAGTAAACTCGTTAGTTACATCCAGATTAGATTACGGAAATGCATTGCTTTATGGTGTTCATTCTCAACACACCAGCAAACGTCAGAGGGTACAAAACACAGCTGCAAGATTAGTAACACGCTGAAAAATTTCGACCATATTACTCCAGTTCTAATAGATTTTCACTGGCTCCCAGTTGAATACAGAATTCAATATAAGATCTTTCATCATACTTACATGTAAAAATCTCCCAACAACCTATTTTCAGTTTACATAAAGGATATCCTTACAGTTTACAATCCCACACGATCACTAAGATCCCAATCTCTGCATCTTCTCCAGGTACCTCGGACACATACGAAAACATAATTATAGGGATCGACGTTTGGATAAGGCCGCATCGAGTCTCCGGAAATCTCAGTCTTTTAAACTCAGACAATGTATTTCACTGTCTAGTTTTTAAGCGGACCTTAAAACGCATCTTTTTAGATAAAATTTGTGATTTTTTTTTACATACTTAGTGCTCTTACATTACAGCTCTTACAGTGTTGTTACATTTTGTTTTTATTTAAAAAAAAAACCCAACTCCAGTTGCTATTTAAACTTATGTCCTTTCTATGTTTTTAATTATTCCCAAGGGTTGTTTTAAATTGTTTTATATGTTATTAGGGTAATTATATCATTACATTAAGCGCTATATATTGATGATAATAATTATGCATTTTAATTCTGACTCTATGAATATTTTATTCGCATGTATGTCCACATCGATTTTATTTTATCTTTCCTCTCAAATTTGTAAAGCGTTTTAGAGAACTAATGTTGATAGGGCCCTATATAAATCTTTTAATTAAAATTACAATCCCATATTCTATTATTAGAGAGGTCTGAAAAGTTATTTCGTCTTCGGCACCCCACGTGGCACCCCTACAGCCCTAAACTAAGGACAAGAAATGATAACCCAAGGGGTTCCCTACCCTATGATCATACTCCTTTCCTGGACTCTTTAAAGATTTTGAAAATTGTTACCAACCTTCATTATGACCCTATGTGATGTAAAATTAGGAAGTTTCAGGTGAGCCTAATTGTCAATTTTAATCGATTATTTGCTCATTCCAGTATTCCGCCTGAGTATTCTCAGTACTTTTATGGATTTTCTTATTGGCTACTAGCTTTTGCCTGGTTGGCTTTTCATCAGCGTATTTTCATAGCCTCAGGCCTGTAAGAGAATATCCACCGCTGCTAAGTGTATAAATTATAAGGGTTGTAAGGATGATCGAGTATCGTGGTGTTACAACTCAAAGTAAATCCCCAATATTAGAAACACAAAGAAATGATGTTTATCTCCTATTCAGTTGTTTATGTCCTCGTGATATATGTAAATGGAGTGTACGGAAGTAGCATAGGCGACTGTACTAAGGATTCCGAATGTGGCCCTAAATCAACTTGTGATCTTTCAAATGAATGTACGTGTATTTCCAACGCTTATGATTTACCCCCACTTACAACGGCTAAAACTGATGGTTGCTTGGGTAAGTAAAACTACAAAAATATCTAAAACATCCATATTAATATATTCGAATTTTATACATACTAAATATTCATGAATAGTTACAACTCATTAATGTTGTTTTCTCTTACATACAAATCTCTGACGTAACAATAATCGTATTAAGAAACCTCATATCGTACACGGTATTACATACACTCGTACATGAGTGCGCAATTTACATAACAAACACGTATCATCGTTTTTCAATGCTAACTTCAAGGGAAAAAAAGAAAGAAAAGAAATAGTAAGGAAAACGGGTTTTATCCATCATCGAAATCGTAATTCTAATATCTTAATCCTATTTCTTTTTTCATTTAGAATTTCATGCTTAAATTCGTCTCATTCACTACTACTTTTATAAATAGTAAGGGGCCGGGAGGCAGTCATTCAAAATATCTTTATATGCATTATACAATAACAAAAAAAAAATAATCGTTCTGAAGAAAAAATGACCCCTTATTATTTAATGTGCCTGCATAACTACTCAGTTTCCCCAGTAAAATATGTCTGGATACTTATTCTAAAAATTGTAGGCACTTGATCCCACCCCTGGTATATCCAGGGGTCCGTGTTTGCCCAACTCTCTATTTTGTATTCCGCATAGGAGTTATGAGATTGATCACGGTTCGTTATCTTCACCTTTCATGTCAGTGTTTCACTATAAAAGATACATGCATTTCAACACTTTGACTTCGTATCATAGGTTGATAGCAACATTTTTAAAGCATACGCTTAGTCAATAAGATTGAAAAATCTCCTTCTAAAAGAAATAGATCTTTACTTATGAATTAATAAATTTTGCCAATCAACTCCGAAACGCTTGCTCCGAGTTATTTTTCAATATATATATAATTGGATTTTACTGGATTGGTAATTGTCGTGAAATTAATTGAAAGTATACTTTCGTTTTCTATATACTTCCTGGAAATAACAAAAAGAGCGTAAAGTGATGGGGATTCTTTGGCGGATCTAACCCAGAGCGATGCATTATTATTTATTTGTGTATTGTGATTTTTCGCGCTTATGCGGGTGTTTATCTTGTAGTATATATACGAATACCTTATAATTTGATCAACTGTTATGACATGATTTGACACTTATAATATGATATGCAGCGTTGTTGAATATCAAATTCCATTTGAGACTGCAATACCATGGTTCATTTAAAGTCAGCATTTCGCAATTTCCACGTCAGATAGCATTTGATTTAATTCTCCTGCAATTGTCATTTGCGTAACAAAGACGAGTGGATCAAACAAACTGTAGATGGAGGAGAGGACGCCACGTCTAGCAAATGGTTTCTCCTCCATGATTACTTTGAATGTAAAATAGTTACCTTGAATGTTCCAACAGATGCAAGATAATCTGCCAACAGTTCTGTGTATTTCAGATCGTTAGGCAGGATCTGAGAACCGAAGCAGATAAAACCTTATCAGAGTTGGGTGCTACACTGTATATTATGTAGCCGCAGACAACTATATTTTATCAAAGCTCTCTTAGTATACTGAAGTAGACTTATTACTTCTGTTGCCAATGAATGAGAAGATAGAGCATTATCGACAGAAATTACGATGAAAAAGAATTTCATATCTAAGTCATACTGTGTCTTTTCAATATCAGCTGTACGACGTAGTCCGTTGGGGTTGGGACAGGTGAGTTCTATATTATCATCTTTTTAAAAAATCCTATGTCCTATCTTCTAAGTTTGCAAAAATGTTTTTAAATATTGTGTGTCCTATATAATAAATAAATATTAATGTGATTAAGCAGAAATTTTATTTCATGATCATTGTAGCAGATCACATATAATAGTCCTTGAATTTGTCTGAAACCTTTACTCTACTTCTACTCCTTGAATATGGTATACGAAAGGTGAAGATAACGAACAGTGATCAATCTCATAACTCCTACAAGCAATACAAAGTAGAGAGTTGGGCAAACACGGACCCCTGGACACACCAGAGGTGGGATCAGGTGCCTAGGAGGAGTAAGCATCCCCTGTCGACCGGTCACACCCGCCGTGAACCCTATATCCTGTTCAGGTAAACGGAGTTATCCACAGTCAAAATCAGTGTGCCAAGAACGGCCTAACAGTCGGTATGAAACATGTCAGATAGCATTTGACTCAATGATAGGTTGTATTGACAAACTATATCGTTATAACGACCATAGAATTTGCGAAATGCTGAATTCAATCGAGACTGTTGAAACCCCTGTACCATCAACTTGTTTGTCATTAGCTTGCCTATCGAATCAGTTGAGATATATAACGACCAAATGCAGGTGATAATCGAATATTGCTACATAAATATGGGAACTTGACGATGGAGAAGCTGAAATCATCCCGTTTGTCATACAGTTGAGTTGTCAGTTTGCAGTTAATGTCTACTTTCAATAAAATATCTAAGTATGAAACAGAAGTGGACGACTCTGTGGTGTCTTTTATTTCGAGCTCACAGGGACATATCGAATCGAAATATATTATTGTCAATAGACAAAATTGTGTACGAATATGATGTGAACGTAATTGTCTGTTGACGTAAGGCAAAAGTGAATCAAACGTGACATAATTTATACTTGGTCTTTTATATGAACGATGTCCATGACTGCGTTCCCGTCTTTGGGTATTGGGAAAGAGTCTCATCACATTCACGTTATTTCTTTGTTGACTAGTCAATTGTCCCACATCATATACATTATCATTGCATCCATATGGAAATGTAGCGCCTAGGGTCCTGATCCAGTGATCTTCTCGTTGTTTACGAAAAGGGGTGCTTAATGTTGGATTGTTTGTGTGATGGTAAATTTTTTCCAAAATCCTTACCCTCATGGACAAGATGGAGTTGTCCGGTGCATTCAAATACTTGTAAAGAAGTTGGTTACCACCATTATTTATTTGAAATATATGCCGCGATATTCTTTTATTAAATGAACCCTTGGTTTCTCCCACATAAATTAAGCCACATAGGTTACACTCAATGGCGTAGACAATGTTAGAAGATTTACAAGTCAAATTATCAAAAGTTTTGGTACAGGAACTACGTCCAGTGAGATTACTACTAAATGAATTTCTAGTGATCAGTATATCCCAAGTATTGCAATCTTTTGCAGAACATTTTGAGGTTGAGGTTGAGGTCCGAAAAGCAATTATCAAAAATATCTTTTAAAGGAACATAGCAGTCTTTAATTTGGGTATAATAATTTTGATCAGCTGACAATCTGACGATTGTACATATGACAAATCTTTGATATCTCGAAGGATAATCCGAGGGACATCAACCGATCTGTAGGAGTCTGTGTCCCTTAGAGACTCCACAGAGTGATACCTTTTTATACTGGGCGACGTGTCAGCCAGTATTGTTTCGTTATTGTGTATATTCATGAAGGAACATATATCGAGCGACAAGTATCCTCGGGGGACAGACTGTCCATCAACAGAGATACAAACTCGATGGTTAAATGAAAAATGTAGTTAACGAACAGTGATCAATCACATAACTCCTACAAGCAATACAAAATAGATAGTTGGGAAAACACGGACCCCTGGACGCACTAGAGGTGGGATCAGGTGCCTAGGAGGAGTAAGCATTTCTGTCGATCGGTCACACCCGCCGTGAGCCTTATATCGTGATCAGGTAAACGCAGTTATCCGTAGTCAAAATCAGTTTGCCAAGAACGGCCTAACAATCCGTATGAAACATGTCAGACAGCATTTGACTCAATGATAGGTTGTATCGATCTACGTTATAACGACCATAGAATTTGTGAAATGCTGACTTCAATCGAGACTGTTGAAACCCCTGTATCATCAACTTGTTTGTCAGTAGCTTGCCAGTTTTTAAAAACTGACTATACGCAGAAAAAGCTCTTGCATATCGAATCAGTTGAGATATATAAACGCCATATGCAGGTGATAATGGAATATTGCTACATAAATATGGAAAGTTATTTATATAAATATATAAATTTCCTTTTCACTATCACTTCTACTGTCATCTAGCACTATTGTATAGCTCAATAATGAAACAATAAGTCTTTCAACCTACAATTCATGAAAGTATAAAAGTTTCCAAATTGATGATTAAATTTTTGTTCCGTAGTTTTCACACCAAAATAAAGTTCAACAGATAGTTTGAACAGCCATTCCATAGTTCCACGACACTGAATAGTAATCTGTATCTGATAACTATAGAGTTTTTAATCAATAAATCTACATATTTATTTGCACACTGATGGATCCAAAATTCTTGAGCTATAACATACTAAAAACGTGGGATTGTCTATCCATGCGTGCCGTTCCATATTAATACACTTCCGTAGAGGATAAACAAAAAAAAAAGAGAAAACAATCGTGGCCCCCTTTATAATTTCCGGATTTTTTGTAATATCGTTGACGATACCACTCTTAGTACCAATACAATCACTGTCATCCGATCATCTTCACCATCACTTTGGGCTTTTTCGGTTTCAAACACTAACACTGCATAGCTACATGTATATGACATTTAGCAGTTGTATAGCTCATTGTATACCTTATTTTTTTTTATATATATATTTTGTTAAATTGTTGTATAACAATGGACGTGTTTTCATATTTTTATGAAGCAGAGTCTATTCAAAACATCTCTTGCTGTGGCCTTCAACTCGAGATTTAGATATATCTATTTACAAAAATCATTTTTATTCATATGTCAATTTGATATATCCCTGTGAACTCGAGATAAAAGGCACCACAGACTCCTCCATACCAGCTTCGTACTTATGTAGAACTTATACGGTACCAATTTTGATGCACCAGATGCGCATTTCGACAAATAATGTCTCTTCAGTGATGTTAAAGCCGAAATATTGGAAATCCGAAATAACAATGGAGTTTTAGAGCTATTTAAGGGGAAAACAGTGTGCCAAAAAAGTGGAGTCAAATTCGTCTAAGGATAAGAGCTATGTGTGAGGGAGATAATCCTTAATTTTGAAATGAATTTCTAAATTTTGTAACAGCAATTAAATATACATCCGTATTTTCAAGCTAGTAACGAAGTACTTAGCTACTGGGCTGTAGAGACTCTCGGGGACTAACAGTCCATCAGCAGAGGCCTCGATCCAGGGGTCATAATGTAAAACTTATACCGTACCAATATATTTTCTTGAAAATGGATGTTAGCGGCAAACTAACAATTCAACTGACAATGATAAACGAGAGGATTTCAGCTTCACCATCGTTAATTTCCCATATTTATGTGGCAATATTCCATTGTCACCTGTATATGTTGTTAATATCTCTCAATTGATTCAATACGTATAATCTGTTTTTAAATCGAGGCAGGCTACTGACAAACAAGTTGATGTTACAGAGGTTTCAACAGTCCTCTTTAAAGTCAGCATTTCACAAATTCTATGGTCGTTATAATGATCTAGTTTGCCCATATAACATATCATTGGGTCAAATGCTATTTGAGGTGTTTCATGCCGATTGTTAGACCATTCTTTGAACATTGATTTTGACCACGGGTTACTCCGTTTACCTAATCAAAACATAGGGCTGACGGTGGGTGTGACCGGTCGACAGGGTATGCCACTCCTCCTAGGCACCTTCTCCCACCTCTGTTGTGTCCAGGAGTCCGTGTTTGTCCAACTCTACATTCTGTATTCCTTGTGGTATTTATGAGATTGATCATTTGTTCGTTATTTTCGCCTTTTGTATAAAGTGCTACATTTTGCATATTTTTAATTACTGTTTGACTGAATTGTTGTTTCATGTGCACACGAGATAACTTTTGATCTAAAACATGCCTTGCAAGATTTCGACAAAAGAAATGTAGGACGTGTGTATGAAATGCTTTAGAATGCACCCGTCAGGTAAAGGAACTCGCTGATGCGAACAGAGGAGTTTCCTATATGTCATCAATCACTGTTCGGTATCTTCACTTTTTCATTCAATAATACTCAAACGATGACAAGATAAAAGGACAAAATCCCTTCACGGAAGAAATATGCCCATGGACTATAGGTATATCAAATTATTTAGTTTAAATTGTTTCTAAATACATCTGTAAGCCACAGGGTAATCAGGAATCGTCCTCAATTTATTCATATGGTTCTCCAACTATGAAACTAAGAATTTTTAATGACATTAATTTTTTTCACAGAAGAGACAGTATTTGATACGCGAGGAACTTCCGAGGCAAAATGGTCAGGCAGTCTTTTTTATCGTTCAAATCTCATTTTCGTACGCCAAATATGGCTAATATTTCTTGTACCTGCTCTTCCGGTATATCAGCCATTGTGCTTGTCGATAAGAAAGTGAAATGAAATGGGGTTGCTAAGTGGTTCATTTGGTTAGATCTAAGTTACATGTTTTTATTTTGATTGTTCATACGCTTTTCATAGCCACGTGATAAAGGTAATTTTGACATTACAAATGCACCTCAAATGATGTTTTGTCAGACCCAGTGGCCTAATTTTAATTACAATGAGATTATTTGTATCTTATCAAGATATTCATGAGAAATGGAAACTTTAAAAAATAGAATGGAAATTGCAATTAAAAACTTTGAAATATTAAATTCAGTGTTAAGCAAAATTCAATTCATATTCTACGGATAACTCCGTTTACCTGATAACGATATAGGGCTTACGACGAATGTAATCGGTCGACAGGGGATGTTTACTCCTCCTAGGCACCTGATACCACCTCTGGTGTGTCCAGGGATCCGTGTTTACTCGACTGTTTATTTTGTATTGCTTATAGGAGTTATGAGATTGATCACCGTTCGTCATCTTCACCTTTCATTCTATAATCTTGAAGTCGTTGAATTCAAGTTCATTAAACTTTATACATTATACATGTACATCATTACATTACACTGATGATAAGTGATGTATATCAAGTGTATAATTATATTAATATAGTGTGTAGGGTTTTAATAGGTGGAAATCAAATCAGCATAAACCAATTTGACACCTGTTTTAATCAGCTTTAATTATCTAGGTACTAGAGATTCAACTCATTTAATTAATCATTGATTAAATTATATAAATATTGTTTGGTCAATTACTGAGGATTTTGTTTATATTCCTTGTAAATGTAATTCATTTTTATCAAAAGTAAACGATAAAAGCTCATTTCCGTTGTTGGTAGTTTCTATTCATATACAAACCCCAATAAGCTGTGTAACACAGCGGATAGCATAGATCACGGCTGTGTGTGTGTGTGGGGAGGGGGGGGGGGGTCAACAACTTAAAGCAGGTCATTAAGTCTTGACAAGAAGTATAGTTTCGTAATATTATTCGTACCGGTAGTTCTGAGTGTATTCTATTCACTGCTCTAACACCGCATTCTGCCCTGTAGATTGTGGCCTCTGGTCACGATAGGACGAATGAGGATTGGTTAGTTGTTGTATTTAGGGTAAATTGATTGATCCCGATACCAATACCTAACCAGTTCGTTGTTCGTCAGTCATTTCCATGACCCCGGGGTTAGTAGGAGAATGACACCATATCCAATCAGCCGGCAATCACCAAATGTGCAAACACGATAAGAGATTGTGGTGCTGCAACATAAAGAAAACCATCTATTCCGAGCAACGTGACAACATGCTTCTCCATAATTCAGTTCTTTATGCCCTTATGGTATTACTTCAGCTAGCACATAGAGCTAAGGGAGGAGCTGGTGATTGTTCTGTTGATTCCGACTGTGGCATCAGTGCAACATGCGAATCTAGATTCTGTACCTGTATTTCCAACACTTTTGACTTGCCCCCACTGACAACGGCTAAAACCGATGGATGTTTGGGTATGTAACATCATAAAATTATCGACATGCACTGTATATCATATTAAGACATTATGTGTTATTTTGTCAAGAGAGAAGCACATAGTATTACAACCAAAAAAAAACCCCCAAACTATTGATGATTATACCCGCACTTTCTAAAGAAAGTTCGGGTATATTGTTTTTATCCCGGTCAGTCCGTCCGTCCGTCCATCCGTCCGTCCGTCCGTCCGTCTGTCCCGGTTGTTGTCACTAAAACTGTGTCCACATTTACAGCGCAATCCAAATGATATTCTAGGAGCTGAATAGAAAAGTCTTGTAGATGTGCAATAAGGTTTCGGAATTTTCATATTGGCCCCAGGGGGCAAATAAGGGCCGAAAAATGACGTTTTCTATTACAAAGCTTGTCACTTAAACTCCATCTACATCTTTAGGAATAGTCACATGATATTTAGGGAGCTGAATAGTAATGTCCTGTAGATGTGCAATAAGGTTTCGGAATTTTCATATTGGCCCCAGGGGGCAAATAAGGGCCGAAAAATGACGTTTTCTATCACAAAGCTTGTCACTTAAACTCCATCTACATCTTTAGGAATAGTCACATGATATTTAGGGAGCTGAATAGTAATGTCCTGTAGATGTGCAATAAGGTTTCGGAATTTTCATATCGGCCCTAGGGGGCAAATAGGGGCTGAAAAATGACGTTTTCTATCACAAAGCTTGTCACTTTAACTCCATCTACATCTTTAGGAATAGTCACATGATATTCAAGGAACTGAATAGTAATGTCCTGTAGATGTGCAATAAGGTTTCGGAATTTTCATATTGGCCCCAGGGGGCAAATAGGGACCGAAAAATGACGTTTTCTATCATAAAGCTCCATCTACATCTTTAGGAGTAGTCACATGATATTCTAGGATTGTTGACCTTGAATGACCTTGAAAGTGGGTCACGGTCAAAAGTCAAGATCACTTTCTCCTCCACAAAGTCTTAGGTGGTTGACCTTTAAAAATGGGGTCAAAATCAAAAGTCAAGGTCACTCTTCAAGATGTGGGTCTCCACAAGCGACGCAACATTGAGTATGTACGTCATTCCAAAGGAAGTCTATATCCCCTTCCTTCACGGGATTCAGCATGATAGCTGTCTGCACCAAGTACTTGCGAGACACAGATAGGTGACTGACACTCTACGCATAACTTGGAAAACAGTCTCCATGGGAAAGCCCTGTCAATGTCAGGGAGGACTGCATAAACCAACCAAGTGCCAATTTACATATCTGCCCAATGTTCAACAGTAGGACACTGGTACTGATCTTTAAGTAATACACAAAACTGACACTCTACACAAACTGATAACAGCCCCCCCCCCCCCCCCCCCAAAGAAAATTAAAAATTAAAACAAATACACATACATGATACACAGAAATAGTTAAACATGTACATTTCACCTTCTGTAATATTGTAAACCAATAAATGAATAAAAAATAATCCCCCCCCCCAAAAAAAAGAAATGATAAATAAAATAAATGAACAAGCCAGACTTGCCTGATCAGGAATGATGCAATATCCTCGTTTCAGACTCTATACTCAGGAAACAATTTCTTTGTGCCTGTACTCAGCCTCTCAAATCCAAGTGAACTCACTGAAATGACATCCACGTCCACACATGTACACAAATCATCCAACGAGGAAATGCGCAGCTTCCCCTCCTGTCGTCCGTTTACTGCATCCTCAAAAGTGAAAGTAGAAATCCCCGCCAACCAACTTTCTCACATGTCACTCTTTCGGATCCTATAAAAAGCCACTTTATCAATGTACAATGATCACCATCATGCATTCAAACACAAATAAACATCATTGATATCATTCAAACTCCATTATATCTTCTCTTTATATCATCTAGTATTTAACCCTGGTCACATTACCTTCGTAAATATTTTGCTCACTAAAACGTCATGCTGGGTCAAATGATCATAGTTATATTTAGAGAGGGGGAAAGTGGAATATGACGATGTCTGATCATCAACTTTTATCACATTTGTTTGAGAATGTAATTCACTAAAAATTAAACTTGTCGTAAAAATTACACACTGAAGTAACTACGACGAGTTGCAGAAAACCTGGATTTTCGAGTTACTGCCGGATTCTATCTCTTGTGAAGTATATCTTGTACAGAAGCGGATGTAAGAATTTTTTAAGTGGAGTGGGGGGGGGGGGGGGGGAGGTTCAGCACTTGATCGTTTAAATACTTTTCACAACGTCTATCCGCTATCTATTTCTGATATCGCAAAGAAATGAGAGAGAGAGAGAGAGAGAGAGAGAGAGAGAGAGAGAGAGAGAGAGAGAGAGAGAGATTACTCTCAGTAGGCTGGGGGCGGCCTAGGCCCCCAGAAGCTGTAGGGTAAATGGTGCAACTCCTGCATTCTGTCCTGCATTCTGAACATTTCCTGGCACTTCCTTTTCACTTTCAAATTGTCTACTTCTTAAACAAAATTTTTTATGTTACATATACAAATGTACTTTTTAAGAATTCTTTTTAAAAGCGATACTTGCATCTGACGAAAATATCGTAAATATATTATCAGTGTGTTGTCTTATTTATGCTAGAGTTGAATGATATTTATAATAGTGTTGATAAATTTGAATGAAGCAATTAGTAGTACATATACATGTAAGTATCTACCGTTCATATCATTTGGACTCAAAGTCTCGTTAAAATTGAATATTTCTTAAACTTTTTGGTTCTCCAAAGGGGAGGGGGGGGGGGGTCCAGACGCCCTAGACCCCTCCCCCCTTCTGGATCCGCCCATGTCTTATGCGTTGTTTCTGCTAGGAACTTTCATTTTGCGATTACAGTCACTTGCCCTTTAAAACCATTAAAACCATCCCAATGCAAAGTAATATGAGCCCCGTCGGTTTTATTGACAACGCAATTTCTTTCTTTTGAAATGGGAAAGAAGTTCGAGTTATTTACCCCCCCCTTCTCTCTCTCTCTCTCTCTCTCTCTCTCTCTCTCTCTCTCTCTCTCTCTCTCTCTGGTAGGCAGTCGAAACGGTATGTAGTGAAAATGTAAGTTTAAACGATGAATTCAGTCATGTTTTGAAGATTTGGTATATCGAGGTTTGGCTTTAAGTACGTACTTTGTTTTAATAGCGTTAGGCCTAGTTGTCAAATTACTGAGTCAACTTCTTCATCCCCTTTTGGAACTGAGAATGCAATGACGTAGCCAAATCACACTGTGGTTTCTTTGCTAGTTAAACATTATAGGATTCAGCGATATAAAAAAAAAAAGGGGGGGGGGGTCCAGGAATCCAAAAAAAGAAGGAAAAAAATGAATCGATAAAAATAAATATACGTGTATCACCCAGTGCTAGTTAATATTTTATTCAACTTGTACATTAAAAATAATTGCCTACAAATATTAGCAGTATCATATTTAAAGAAAACCAAAACAACACTACAAAGATGTCCCACAGAAAGGGGGGGAGGGGGTGGGGGGTCCAGCACTTGATCGTTTAAATACTTTTCACAACGTCTATCCGCTATCTATTTCTGATATCGCAAAGAAATGAGAGAGAGAGAGAGAGAGAGAGAGAGAGAGAGAGAGAGAGAGAGAGAGAGAGATTACTCTCAGTAGGCTGGGGGCGGCCTAGGCCCCCAGAAGCTGTAGGGTAAATGGTGCAACTCCTGCATTCTGTCCTGCATTCTGGACATTTCCTGGCACTTCCTTTTCACTTTCAAATTGTCTACTTCTTAAACAAAATTTTTTATGTTACATATACAAATGTACTTTTAAAGAATTCTTTTTAAAATCGATACTTGCATCTGAATATATATATACCTTTTTAAAATATGTTAAATAATGACTGAATTCATCTCTCTCTCTCTCTCTCTCTCTCTCTCTCTCTCTCTCTCTCTCTATCTCTCTCTCTCTCTCTCTCGTAGGCAGTCGAAACGGTATGCAGTGAAAATGTAAGATTAAACGATGAATTCAGTCATGTTTTAAAGATTTGGTATATCGAGGTTGTTTTAATAGCGTTAGGCCTAGTTGTCAAATTACTGAGTCAACTTCTTCATCCCCTTTTGGAACTGAGAATGCAATGACGTAGCCAAATCACAATGTGGTTTCTTTGCTAGTTAAACATTATAGGATTCAGCGATATAAAAAAAGGGGGGGGGGGCAGGAATCCAAAAAAAGAAGGAAAAAAATGAATCGATAAAAATAAATATACGTGTATCACCCAGTGCTAGTTAATATTTTATTCAACTTGTACATTAAAAATAATTGCCTACAAATATTAGCAGTATCATATTTAAAGAAAACCAAAACAACACTACAAAGATGTCCCACAGAAAGGGGGGGAGGGGGTGCCAATCCCCGGATTCCCCTCTGGATCCGCAATTTGGACAGAGAGTACATTTAAAGGCAAACACTTACGTGCGGGTATTACTGTCTCATGACAGCATCTAGTTCTAGTATTATAAGCAGATGGTTCATGGATAGACTCGATTTTAAATGTGTAATTTAATTATTAACAATTTTCCTTATCTTGTGGTTGAAAATATATAATCTCATCAATATTACCTCTTGATAATGGATGGTCCAAAATTGCTTGAAAATTTCAATTCTTCTGAAACAGAATTCCTGACAATCGAAACACTTCCGTAGGTATTACACATCATGATTAATGGCGAGAATGACGACATAGTAGATTAGAAACACAGTATAAAACAGTAAGACACAAAGTTATAACAGCAGATTCGGGGAAGTCCGAGAGTCTGAGGAATGTAGAAACGGCTCAAACGTTATCGGAATTGATAACTCCCCGTGGTATTTATGAATTTAAACAATTGGTAAAGTTAGCAAAAGTTATGCATTGTTCATTAACGGTCAGCGAATCTCGTGCGTGGGACCGAAATCTCGTCTCCAGGTGCACTTCAATATGGCGGAGTGACACATTTACGGATGTTCTTGAAGGACCGCCCCATTCCTCCGGACTCAGGGATGATATCTCGCCTGTACACCAGTAATGCTAAAATTTTGTCCGATTCATTATGGACTACCCACTGTTCCATTGGTATTATTCATTATGGAAATAGAGATGGGAGTTCTCGAAATGTCTCATTGACATGGTAAGTTTAGATATTTTGTAAACAACGAAACTATTTACTTTCCATCTATGTGTAACGAGAGTATAGTTTGGCTATATGTATTGTCTGACTGTCCGTCTTGGCAATGATATATAGCCGATACACAAGTACATGTAGAATACAGTCCCGGTCAAGCTGACCTGTATATTAAGCAATATTAGTAAGAAAAATCTTATAATCTAAAGTGAATAAATTAGCAAACTTCAGTAAGTGACATGATGAATCCATTATGTCGAGTCCTTTATTATAATAAAAAGTCTTGTAACGAATTCCTGGGGCTATTGGGTTTTTTTTTTTTTTGGTTATTTTTACAAAATTGCTCGTAAAATGAAGGACCCTTTTCATCACTCACTTATTTTCAATGATGTTCATATGAATAGATTTGATTTGTTCGTAATATGTTTCCATGACCCCCGGGTTAGTAGGAGAATGACACCATATCCACTCAGCCGTCAATCACCAAATGTGCAAACACGATAAGAGATTGTGGTGCTGCAACATAAAGGTGACCCTTTCTTTGGAGCAACGTGACAACATGCTTCTCCCCAATTCAGTTCTTTATGCCCGTATGACAACATGCTTCTCCCCAATTCAGTTCTTTATACCCGTATGACAACATGCTTCTCCCCAATTCAGTTCTTTATACCCGTATGACAACATGCTTCTCCCCAATTCAGTTCTTTATACCCGTATGACAACATGCCTCTCCCCAATTCAGTTCTTTATACCCGTATGATATTACTTCAGCCTAGCACATAGAGCTAAGGGAGGAGGTGGTGATTGTTCTGTTGATTCCAACTGTGGCACCGACGCAACGTGCGTATGTACCTGTATTTCCGACACTTTGGACTTACCCTCACATCCACCAGCTAAAACTGATGGATATTTGGGTATTTAACACCACAAAAGTCGATGTTTTTCGTAAGGACAGAAAAACAGTCTATTTACATTGTATCCATTATATCACAATAAAAAATTTACAACAAAAATGTTGATACTAACAAAAACTGTCCATTTCTGACAAAACATAGAAAAAGTAAGTGCTGCTTCGTAAGAACAGAAAAATTGCAGTCTATTTATCCGTTGTATTACAACAAAAATCACAGGAGAAATGTAGTTTTTGTTGCAGAAACTACACTCCTGGCAAAACATAGGAAAAGTAACGACATAGGATAAATCTAATATTATAAGTACAACACAGCTATGTAACGCCATAGGATACATGTAATATTATATTAAGTATAACACAGTTATGTAACGACATAGGATACATGTAATATTATAAGTATAACACAGCTATGTAACGCCATAGGATACATGTAATATTATAAGTATAACACAGTTATGTAACGCCATAGGATACATGTAATATTATAAGTATAACACAGCTATGTAACGCCATAGGATACATGTAATATTATAAGTATAACACAGCTATGTAACGCCATAGGATACATGTAATATTATAAGTATAACACAGTTATGTAACGCCATAGGATACATGTAATATCATAACACAGCTATGTAACGACATAGGATAAATCTAATATTATAAGTACAACACAACTATGTAACGACATAGGATAAATCTAATATTATAAGTACAACACAACTATGTAACGACAGAGGGTAAATCTAATATTATAAGTACAACATACTGAGTATCTATGTAACGACAGAGGATAAATCTAATAATATAAGTACAACATAACTATGCAGTTTTAGACTGAATCAATGTATTAATGTTGTAGTACTAAAAGTACCAGACCAGATTAAACGCCTTTTTGTGACCACTTCCCGAAGAAGAAGAAAAAGATAAAGTACCATGCGATGTCATATAATTTTCTTACAAGATATCTATATTCATTTTTCTCACAAGATATACATTTATGTAAATGCTGTTAAATAATTCCTGCAACATAATTATTTTGATTGATACGATGAAGTTCAATGGGTGTGAAGACATGGATTAAATGAATTTCATACAGAGTTTATAAATTCATAATAAAAGTAAACTCTTTTAGTTACATAATTCCAGTATATAACTTCCTTTCGAAGGGTCATACTGATATTTTGCAAATTAGTTGGTCGAATACAAAAACGTTTGCTAAATTCTCTGAAAAACAAAGTGATGAAATGTGTAAGTAGTTAGATTTTAAAATGATAGTAACTTTACAATGAAGTAATCAACAGAATAAAATAATTTTACTGCATTTTTTAAAATGATATCTTAAAGTATTTTCACACACACACACACACACACACACACACACACACACACACACACATATTAAAAGAAATAGAATAAACAGTACACAAAGTTAAAAATTTAACGCAAGCGCTTTCATTTTATAATCCTCAGGCCTGACTAACTAAAAATAATAACTATGTTTATGTTAAAACCTCACTGATTATCCAAGGCAACATAGCAGCTTTGTTTGTTTCCAAATATCATAACAGAAAACATGTTGAAGTGTAAAAGTTGTCATTTATTTAAATGACGAGAAAATGTAAATCATAAAATAATAAAAGAATTGGCTGGGAGACAAACCAGCATCAAAGATATTGTTGACATATAAACTGTTTCTTGACTAGAAATGCAGGTCAATAAATTATTACACAACAGTGGTCTCCCAGCCACAATATTTTTACAAAACACAGATGTGATAATGCTATAGAATACATATCAATCTTTATTGGAAACTACGTGTTTGTAAACACAAAAAAACCACGAAGCTATTTCTACATTCAGATCGCGCTGCAGTAGAACGGCGAGGGAGAATATATTCTTTGATAGTGATATATATATACATTTTGTATAAAACACTTAAATGACCAACGGCAATTTCAGGATGACCTTCCCTTCTTCAAAACAAGATAGTAACGAAAGATTAAAATCATTTGATACATGTATGGTAAGGATGAAAAGAGGGATTGATAAATCTTATGCTTCATTCAACAGTTTTTATGGACATACATTGTACTTTCGTTTTCTTTTCTTGCTAACATTTCGCGGAAGCATAACGCTTAGGAATCTGTTGAATTTAATTTCCATCATCATAAAAACCAACTTTAATGGTAGCAATTTTATTTAAAAGTACGAAAGCCGACTGGACTCATTTTTGAAAAAGTAACCAAAAAAAAAAAAATCAACTCGTTATAACGAATTAATTATCTTGTTATAACGAGATAGCATCTCGTTATAACGAGTTAGTATCTCATTATAACGAGTTGATTATCTCGTTATAACGAATTACCTATCTCGTTATAGTCATCTCGTTATAACGAGATGATTCTCTCGTTTTAATGAATTAGCTATCTCGTTGTTACGATTTCATTATCTCGTTAAAACGAGTTAGTATCTCCTTATAGCGAGTTCATTATCTCGTTATAACAAGTTGGTATCTCGTTATAATGATTTCATGATCTTGTTATATATATTGCTGTAAGCCTATATACTTTGATCAGGTAAACGGAGTAATCCGTGGTCAAAAGTAGTATCTAGAAAACGTCTTAACAATTGGTATATATAACACGTCAGAAAGCATTTTACCCAATGAATTGAACCCAAGTACAGAAGGACGAATACCTGCGACCCCCACCCACCCCTTTGCGATATAAGATTGTTAACACGGGTCTTTTTCGCTTTTGTGTGTGTATGCTTTTGCTTGACCCGCCCCCCTTCCATTATTTTGAGGTTTTGACTTAATTAGGTTTAAAAAAGAACCAGAGCCACGAATAGCCAAAAATGGCCCTTAGTCAGAACATGATATTATTCTCGGGGACAGAAACCAAGAATATCTATTTTTCAAATATGTTATCCTTTTTCCGATATCTTTTCATTTTTTTTAGTTATTGACCTTCAAAGTACCCATTGTTTTGGCCAGATTGTTATTGACGTCGCAATTTTGCAAAGTAACGTCACAATTTTACAACGTTTCATGTACTTTTACGTGAAAGTTCTCTAGGTATAAAAGTGAAACAAAAACACTATTCAGTGCAATTTAATTATGATATTGTAAATATTTAAATCTATCTATGTTAATTCTATATTAAAACACACACCTATATAGTATAATCGTACATCTCTTTCTCCTCTCTCTGTTTGTCTCCTTCCCTCTCTTTATATGTTTTTAATTTTTATATAAGAAACCATTCAACAGTTTTAAAGTAATATTAATTCAGTACCTCTTTACTTAGCGTTGTTATTTAAGTATGACATGAAGATAAACCCAATCCCAATATTTTAACTATATAACCATTTATTGCACATACCGATATTTTTTTGTGGGGGGGGGGGGATCTTAAAATGGGTTCCGCATGTTATAATTTCTATATGCGTGAATTTTCGCGGAAAAAACACACTGGATTTATAAAGAAGAAGGTCTAAGCTATTTCATACCATGATGAAATATTGGAATGAAGATACTTTATTTTAATCAAAATCACAGGGCCATATTTGGGTATTCGTGGCTCTTGTTCTTTGTATCGATTTTTCGAGGTGACGTAAGTCAGCCTCGTATGTCAGACCCCAGCTTCAATGGCGCCCTGTTTTAATCACTACCATTTGCGAAATCACTTTGATTTTTAATATAAGAAATTTGTTGTCACATATGCTAATGCAACGTAAAAGCTGTCACAATTCACTTTGAGATTGATATAGGATCCATATGTTTACCCTCTACGATAAGCGAGTTAAATAAGAATTTATGAAATCGCAATTTTTATCCCTTCGATATGAAACAAAGTCCACACATCAAAAGGAATCGCGAATTAGTGTTTAGGTTTGTAAACAAGATCAAAATTATTTGTCGATTGCCAACATTTTATTCCACGATCTTAGAAAAAATAGAATTGGACTGTAGGAAACGATTTGCATTGCTTCTGTATTCATTCGCATTTTCACATATAGACGGGGAAAACATGGTCTATTTTTCTCTAGGAATTCTGGGTAAACAGCTGTCTCCTCTTATGTCTGAAAATTATGTTAATTAGCCGATTTATCGCCTATCAAAAAATAGTTCACATTGATACTATGTTCCATTTTTATTAAACTGTTATATATAAATTCTGTTTTATGTCAGATTGAAGAAGTCTTCCTTGTATGTGATCTGTTGTATTTATCAAGCAGAAATTGTGTGTAATTAGAATTTTAATATTAAACTCTGCAGTATTTCTCTGTATCCATACGCGCCACGCTATCCTGTTTATCAACAAGGAGAAAACGTCTTGCCTGAGAGAACTGATATATTCTTGCCAACGCATTAACTCAAGGTAATTATCTGAAACCCAATGTGTTAATTTCGTACAATTTTACCAAAATATTTCTTTTGGACGCATTTTTTGAGATTTTAATACTAAATCTGGGTGTAAACATGTAATCTTCGATCGAAAGGGCCGAGCGCCATTTCCCGCGCTCTTTCATGGTCAAGTCAGATAACTGTAAACATTGATTAAGAAATATAAATGAACATGTTTTTGTGAATATATTTGTTATTCAAGAAAAGAACTCCATTGGAAGTAATACATTGGAAATCAAGTTTACATTTCTTTGTCACGAAATATGATTTATCTCAAGAGTTGAATGAATTATCTCAAGAGTTGACACTTGTTTTCAAGAGTTGATATTTCAAGAGTGGAAATTTTCTTGGACTGGTTTAACTTTGACTCAAGAATTGAATGAGTTATTTCAAGAGTTGACAGTTGTTGTCGTCATCAGATATGAAGGGTAGCAAAAAAAGAAAAAAATCATGATTTTGATAGTCATCAAAGGGAGAGCCCAAAATCTGTCCAAAAAAAAAGAAAAAGTCACAATGTAAGAAAAGATCCCATAATTTTGAAATGCGTGTCTGCCAACTTTCATCAAGGGTCAGAAACTTTCTCAGAATATAGCAGAGGTAAACAATGTGTAGCAAATTCACTTGTGTGCATTGCAGTTAACCAAAAATTGTTTGGAGATTGGGATGCGAATGATATTCATTTTGTTCTCGAAAAAGGTGATGTTTTATACAAGCATGCAAGACAGGCCTGTCCACATGAACATCTTAACCCAGAGGACTTGCCCAAAAATGTTTGCATTCAAAATCAGTTGCTTCATGTGTCTGCTTTACCAGTTTATGCAGGGGAAATACAATCCACTTTTAAAGATAACGGCCCTTTCCTCTCTCTTGCTACAGCACTGAATTTATGCTTTGCAAATACCAAAGATGGAGGTATATTTATATGCAATGGCAGTTCTGTTGCTGTATTCTGCTCAGGCAATCTGTTCCATGTTTTCGATCCACATGCACGTGATGCAAACGCAAATGTTAAGGCAGACGGTTGCTCTGTTTTGTTGACAGTCAGTGGTTTTTCAAATTTACAAGCTCTTTTGAGAAAGCTCTTTGGGCGTGAAGAGGGTGCAGCTTTTCAATTGTGTGTAGTTTCAATGGCAAATGTAGAAATGATGCCTCTTGTCCAAAGACATGTCCAAAGACAAGCTGAAGTCACTGCCAAACGTCACCTCGTTTCAGTACCTTCAGTACTTTGATTTTTGGCTTGTCAAGAATTATAGACAAGTGTTAAGTAAACTTCTCATAAGACTGTACCCTTCCTTACTTTGACAGCAGCTTGGCTCTATATGTATTGTTGTTGTTAAATATCACGAAAAAAAGTATTTAAATATTCCCGGTAAGTTATATATAACCTTATAACCATCTGCAAATTGATATACTTTGATGATTTATTTTACATGCATTTTTGCGAACAATTAGACGTGTGCTTTTTGATTAAAAAATAGTAGATTAAAACATTTTTGATTTCTTGTACAGACAAATGTTTTATTTGTTAAAGTATAGTAAGTAAGTAAGTTAGTAAATCTTTTATTATAGTGACATGTGTAATACAACTTTTGTATTTCAATAAGATACATGTATTAAAATATAATTTTACACCCGGTCCATTGGACCTATATGTCACTTTAAGCAATTTAACATATTCAACGATGTCTGCGCATGTACAATCATTTGGATGAATATTACTATCATAGACAATTGAATTGTGTGGCTTTCCTTAAGTATTTTTGTCTGATGTTATAAGAATTGTAGATAAATTTTTGCAGTTTGTTTTGGAAAATCCCAGAACTCTTACATTTTACGCAGTAGGCAAATCACCTTTTCGAAGTTAACTGGTGGTGTCCTATACATATGCAATCTTTGAATAGTTTCAGAATTTTCATTTTCACCCTGCAGGCTGAAAAATTCGGTTTTTCTATAGAAAAACCCGGTTCCCATAACTCCTCCTACATTTTAAGCAGTAGCCAAATCATATTTTGGGATATGGTTGGTGGTGGCCTTTAGATGTCTGATAAGAATTTTCTTGAGGGGCAAATTTGGAATAAAATTCTGGTCCTTAGTGCATTGTATCATGTGCATCAATGATATGTTTGCTTTAAAGGTTGGAATCTCAACCATTTTAAATATATTTAAACAATAAAAAAAAAGTATGGGGGTTGGGCTGACCCCGGGGCAGTTGCGCATCAGAATACTCAATGCATCTTGATATGTGCAGCACGAATATATATGGTTTAGGGATCATGACCTCAATTGTCAACAATTATGAAATAGGGTTATGGATGATTCCAGGGCACTTGCCTAACAGAGTACTCAATGCATCTCGACACATGCAGCAAGAATATACATGGTATAGGGTATGTTATATGGTAACTGTTTAGACTTCTTTGCTAGTTACACAACTGAGGGTACATTTAAAGACAAACACTTGCGTGTGGGTATCACTATCTTTTGACAGCATCTGGTTTGCAATGTAAGTATACGAATTTCTATATTGATTGTGTTGTTAGCAAACATGGTATTTATTATACCAATCCCAAAATGTGTTAATCCAGATCTTTTATTTACATGTAGGAGAATGCAATACCCTGGGAGAGGTTGGTGGGCAGTGTCCAGGAAAAACAATGTGTATGATGTCAAATAATGGATTCGGAATGTGTGTTTGTCCAGAAGGGACATACGGACCGCCCCAATGCACCGGTAATTTCACATCTTCTTAGATATTTTCACAAGGAAAATGAAAAGTTTTAAGAAATTGCTGAAAAGCAATGGATGTTTGATAATGTTATGTCGAAATGTATTTAAAAAGTAAAAAATTCAGTTGAGTTATTGAGCGAAAAATCCCATTTCTATTATAAAATCATTAGAACCCTAGGGATTCAAACATTTGGCCTCAATATCATAAATTGAGAATAGACTAAAGGAATTGTATATGAAGGTTCAATATTTATTCTATTGCCCCAAATATATCATATATTTACTACTTAAACCCATCGGGTTGAAAATGTGCATGTTGATTCCAATGTTGAATAGGTATGCAAAAAGGACTTCATGTTCTGACGGAAAGAGTCTTTAATCAAAAGGATCTAAATTTGCACGGTTTTAAGCAGCATTTCGTCAATGATAACTAGGCGTGTATTTCAATTTGTATTGATTGATTGTGTGTTGTTTAAAGTCCAGCTCAAATTTTCCCCCACTCATATGGAGACGTCACCATTGCTGGTGAAGGGCTGCAAAATTCAGGCCTATGTTCGACGCTTACTGACTTTGAGTAGGGAGTGAGTTTTATCGTGCCACACCTGCTTTGACACGGGGCCTCGGTTTTGCCTCTTACGACAAGCAAGGGGTGCTGAGAACCTATCCTAACCCGGCTCCCCACGGGAATTCAATTTGTAATTTAGGATACAAGTAAAAGGTGAAGATAACGAACAGTGATCAATCTCATAACTCCTATAAAGGTGAAGATAACGAACAGCGATCAATCTCATAACTCCTATAAAGGTGAAGATATCGAAGAGTGATCAATCTCATAACTCCTATAAAGGTGAAGATAACGAACAGTGATTAATCTCATAACTCCTATAAAGGTGAAGATAACGAACAGTGATCAATCTCATAACTCCTATAAAGGTGAAGATAACGAACAGTGATCAATCTCATAACTCCTATAAAGGTGAAGATAACGAAGAGTGATCAATCTCATAACTCCTATAAAGGTGAAGATAGCTAACAGTGATCAATCTCATAACTCCTATAAAGGTGAAGATAACGAACAGCGATTTATCTCATAACTCCTATAAAGGTGAAGATAACGAACAGTGATCAATCTCATAACTCCTATAAAGGTTAAGATAACGAACAGTGATCAATCTCATAACTCCTATAAAGGTGAAGATAACGAACAGTGATCAATCTCATAACCCTAAAGGTGAAGATAACGAACAGTGATCAATCTCATAACTCCTATAAAGGTGAAGATAACGAACAATGATCAATCTCATAACTCCTATAAAGGTGAAGATAACGAACAGCGATCAATCTCATAACTCCTATAAAGGTGAAGATAACGAACAGTGATCAATCTCATAACTCCTATAAAGGTGAAGATAACGAACAGTGATCAATCTCATAACTCCTATAAAGGTGAAGATAACGAACAGTGATCAATCTCATAACTCCTATAAAGGTGAAGATAACGAACAGTGATCAATCTCATAACTCCTATAAAGGTGAAGATAACGAACAGTGATCAATCTCATAACTCCTATAAAGGTGAAGATAGCTAACAGTGATGAATCTCATAACTCCTATAAAGGTGAAGATAACGAACAGTGATGAATCTCATAACTCCTATAAAGGTGAAGATAACGAACAGTGATCAATCTCATAACTCCTATAAAGGTGAAGATAACGAACAGTGATCAATCTCATAACTCCTATAAAGGTGAAGATAACGAACAGTGATCAATCTCATAACCCTAAAGGTGAAGATAACGAGCAGTGATCAATCTCATAACTCCTATAAAGGTGAAGATAACGAACAGTGATCAATCTCATGACTCCTATAAAGGTGAAGATAACGAACAATGATCAATCTCATAACTCCTATAAAGGTGAAGATAACGAGCAGTGATCAATCTCATAACTCCTATAAAGGTGAAGATAACGAACAGTGATCAATCTCATAACTCCTATAAAGGTGAAGATAACGAACAGTGATCAATCTCATAACCCTAAAGGTGAAGATAACGAACAGTGATGAATCTCATAACTCCTATAAAGGTGAAGATAACGAACAGTGATCAATCTCATAACTCCTATAAAGGTGAAGATAACGAACAGCGATCAATCTCATAACTCCTATAAAGGTGAAGATAACGAACAGTGATCAATCTCATAACTCCTATAAAGGTGAAGATAACGAACAGTGATCAATCTCATAACCCTAAAGGTGAAGATAACGAACAGTGATCAATCTCATAACTCCTATAAAGGTGAAGATAACGAACAATGATCAATCTCATAACTCCTATAAAGGTGAAGATAACGAACAGCGATCAATCTCATAACTCCTATAAAGGTGAAGATAACGAACAGTGATCAATCTCATAACTCCTATAAAGGTGAAGATAACGAACAGTGATCAATCTCATAACTCCTATAAAGGTGAAGATAACGAACAGTGATCAATCTCATAACTCCTATAATGTAAAACTTATACGGTACCAATTTTGATGCACCAGATGCACATTTCGACAAATAATGTCTCTTCAGTGATGCTAAAGCCGAAATATTGGAAATCCGAAATAACAATAAAATTGTAAGAACTACAAAAGGGTGCCAAAGACTGGAGTCAAATTCGTCTAAGGATCAGAGCTATGCATGAAGGAGATAATCCTTAATTTTGAAATGAATTTTTAAATTTTATCCCAGCAATTAAATATACATCCGTATTTTGCAATACCAAATAGAGAGTTGGGCAAACACGGACCCCTGGATATACCAGAGGTGGGATCAGGTGCCTAGGAGGAGTAACGGAGTTATACGTAGTCAAAGTCAGTGAGCCAAGAACGGCCTAACAATCGGTAGATACTTTGAACTAATTCAAATGTTGCAATCAAATTAATTCAGCTGATATGTCTTTGTAAACAGAACACCGTTTCTTCAAAACATGTGTTTTGTTTGCCTAAATTGTGTATGTAAATTAACCAAACATTTTATTGTTAAGTTCCATCTTAAACTTCATGATTTATGTGAAATATTTAAAAAAAAAATGGCAATACTGTTTTGTTCTTTTGAACTCTCATATTCCGTATGGTGGACCCGTATATTGTTAAAAGGTCATCATTTATTTCCTTTCTACTAACGTTGAACTGTTTTATATCCATATTGTTAGAAGACATGAGTGCGTATTTCTTTAATGTGATGCTTGATTTGTGATGTTGTCGTTGTATTGACACCAACAGAAAATCGAGCTGGTGTGAGTGAATCGTTAGTCAATTTTAAGCAAGTTTAACACATTGTAGCTTGATAACAAGCACTGTGGCCCCAGGTTTTTTTCTTTTTAATGTCATGATTCTCCTTCAATGTAGACATTGATAATATACCCCTCTCCTAAAAAAATGGAAAATGCTACAAAGTTCAGAAGCGATTACTTAATAACTAACAGCCAAATTTTAAACAAATCAAATACCAACACATACTAAAAATTTTATTTGTTTATGAATATTATTTTAAAAGTTGGATAGATTAATTCAGACTTCAATCTTTTCCCAGTTTATGGCCTTAAGCTATAATCTACATATTGCATGCGACTTAACGCTTTAATCCACTGAGCTACTTTGATATGTAACAAAAATTGAAGGAAGGATTCTTGCCGTGATTCAGACAAACAGAAGATACCCACAGGCTCACCATCTGTACATATATATTTTTGTAATAAAATATGTGAATCATGGAGCCACATTCTCCTTTTCTTACATTATATTTGTAACATTCAATGTTAAGATGGGGTCTGGGAAATTTGATGTTTTCAGTGGAATCCACGGCGTAGTAATTTATCATTTGAAAACGTGAAAGTCTCCAGTCCAGTTAACAAAATTACAACAAGAAGAGATTTCCAAAAATATGGAAACAACTCGTAACTGACAAAAATAACAAAGTATAGTAAACTTCCATAATATTTTTGAGCTTGCTACCCCTAATGGAACCATTTTAGATACCCTGTCCCTAATATTTACGTAAAGAAAAGGTTAAGAAACCTAATTTCTCTTACTCATATGCTCCTGATATCCTCACATTGTTATAAACCTCATTACATATTTGAAAAAATCTAAGATCGGTCACGGTAGCTCAGTTGTAGAGCGCTTGTTAGGTCACACATTTACGGAGTTGACGCCGGATTAGCTACGGATACGATCCGGGATCATTCGTGGCACTCTGTACTGGTCCGCGGCTTTCCATATTATGACCGTAGTTATACATAGTAGTACTTGTATATCCGTGACAAATTTTGAACATGTTCAAAATTTTAACACGGATCAAACACCCGTAGTACATTCGTATTAATCCGTATTGATCCGTTTTAGTCCGTATCAAAACCGTATCTATTCGTAGACCTGGTGTCGCCAAGGATTCTTACTGTTAGTTACGGTGTACTACGTACTAATACGGTTACACCACGTATTGGCTAGGGATACAATGCGGTTTGTTACGAATTTGTCACGGAACGGCACAATACCATTACGTTGCATTGCGGATAGGTAGAGATCAACAAGGTTTCCCGAAGTCTTTGACGGTTGACAACGTAATCTCACGACAAAATACGGAATATCATAGCTCAGGACTGTTTATTACGAAGAAATATCACTATATGTGTTAAAGAGGTATTGTCACAAGATTGGCACCAAACTGAAAGGAACTGTAACCAAATTGACACTAGGGTTATGTATAAATACTCCCTGTTCAGAGGGTTAAACGTAGTCTGCATCTTGCCCAAGGTGTACATGTACAAATATTATCCAACATGAACAATCAACAACTGATGCTTGTTATCAATTGGCTGGAACTGGATATTGATGTGGCACAAAACATTAGGGCTATGATCGAGCTTGTTGAGGACAGAATTGTAGGTGATCGGAGGCAGAGGAGATGGTGGACTAGGGACTGGATTCTTCGAAGGCCCATCTATAACGCTCATGGCTGAACTTTGTGTGGAAAATCCAGTTGCATTTAAGAATTTCATATGAATAGACCCACATATGTTTCAAGAACTTCTACAAGTTAGTGGTTCGAGGATTACGAAGAACACCACCTGGTGTAGACAACCAATTGATCCTGGATTGAGGCTAGCCATCACCCTAAGATATTTGGCTACCAGAGACAGCTACATGTACCGCACATTGATGTATGATTTCCGGGTAGCGCACAATACCATCTGTGGTGTTGTTCGAGATGTATGTGACGTCATAGTTTCAGCGTGTGCCGAGGATGTTATCCAGACTTCTACTGAACCTGAACAGTGGTAGGCTACACCGGAACAGTTTACAGCGAAATGACAGTCCCCTCATGCGTTGGGTGCTCTAGATGGCAAACATATAGCTATTCGGTGTCCTAAAAACGGTGGCTCCCTGTACTACACATATAAAGGATATCACTCAGTGGTGCTGATGGCCCTTGTCGACGCAGATTACAAATTCCGATGGGTTGATATTGGTACTCAAGGTGGATGTTCTGACGCTCAGATTTGGAACCAGCGTGGGTTGAAAAAGGTCATTGAAAGGGGGTTAATTGGCATGCCAACAGCATGCCGCTTCCCGGTGATGACAAACCAATGGGATATTATATCATCGCAGACGACGCATTTGGCATGTAAACCCGGCCCATGAAGCCTTTCTCCAGACGGGATCTTGCCTATGACGAGAGGATTTTCAACTACCGCTTATCGAGGACTAGAAGAGTTGTCGAGAATGCCTTTGGTATTCTTGCAAATCGACTCAGATGTTTGCTGTCAATCATGAGTCAAAAGCCAGATACAGTAATCGACAAGCAGATTAGTTTTTTCAGAAGCTAAATGCAGTAAATGTATTATTTATATGTATTTTCTTCTAGGCAACATGTATACAAATTTTATAAAGTATATCACAATTAAATCACCATATAGTTGTAGTCATAGAAACAAAGTGTTTAAAACTGTAAAAACGGTGTGACTACGTTTTCTCAAATCAGATCTGTGGGGTCTTTTGAAATTTGTTGAGCATGTTTTACAAGCATAGCTGTCTGAAGACAACACTTTACGTACAATAGTTCAATATTATAATAGTGGTATTGTTTATTTCTTTCTTTTTCTTATTTTCTAAGCTGACTGCGAAGAGGATTTACAATGTCGTTTCGATGGAAACTGCGTGAATGGAGCATGTGAATGTTTTCAGGATTTTGAAGGAAAAAATTGTGAAAGTAAGCAGATTTTTAAAAAAAAGTGACTCCTTCTTGTTTCCTATTTGATTGAAAAAGTCTTATTCTTAATTTTAGTAAGTGAGATTTTTTTTCTTAAAGAAAGTTGATTCACAATCTGAAGTTCCGATGAGTCTTCTCCCTCTACTATCATATTTGTCATTTTGTTATTATTGAATTCACTAGGTGAGTAAAAATACAAGACCGACAACTACTTAGCATGTTTGTATTTACACAAATACCCAATACATTTACAAAATATACATGGCAATTTACTTGGTTGTGCAGCAGATAAAAGATGTCAATATAAAAAAGTATTCCGTTCTGTGTGTGTACACGAATATCGAATTTATTTCATAATTTCAAGATTTATATGAATACAGTGTATCGTTCGTGAGAATTTAACATACCTGTACAAAACGACTACGATCAAAATACATTTCTTTTTAAATAGCTATGGTTACAACCACCACCACTACCACCACTACCACCACTACCCCCACCACCACCACCACCACCACAGAGAGCTTGATAGGGAGGATACTGCCGATATTGATGACTGTTGGTGCCATTATTCCATTTATCCCACTGATTGGCAGCAGCTTAGGATAAGACATAAATATCGAATCATATGTTAAAATCAATCAAATTAATTATCTGGATCATTATACTTCTCTATTAGTATTTAAGGATGTACTCTCGTGGTAATTTTACCGCGAGTGGGTCGCCATACTTTTTAAAGTCGTAAATATGGGAATGCATGTTTTATTTTGCATGCACACAGTAAAACATTGATATGTGTTTTTGTTTGTTAGTAATGTTAATAAACTAACAAAAATTAAGAAAAATTATCTTCCTGTGGCCTTCAATTCGACATTTAGATATACCGACGACGACGTTTAATCTATTAACAATAATATATTTCATTCATATGTCGATTCGATATATCCCAGTGAACTCGAAATAAGACACCACAGAGTCGTCCACTTCTGCTTCATACTTAAGCATTTTATTGAAATTAGATATTAACGGCAAACTAACAACTCAACTTTATGACAATCGGGATGATTTCAGCTTCTCCATCGTCAACTTTCCATATTAATGTAGCAATACTCCATTATCACCTCCATACTGTGTTTGTATCTCTCAACTGACTCGATACGCAAGAGCTTGTTTTGCGTATGGTCATTTATTTAAATCGAAGCAGCTACTGACAAACAAGTTGATGATGCAGGGGTTTCAACAGTCTCGTTTACAATCAGCATTTCGCAAATTCTATCGTCGTTATAACGATCTAGTTTGCCTATACAACCTATCATTGGGTCAAATATTGTCTGACTTGTTTCATACCGATCGTTAGACCGTTCGTGGCACACTGATTTTGACAACGGATGACTCCGTTTACCTGATCAAAATATAGGACTTTCGGTGAGTGTGACCGGTCGACAGGGGTTGCTTACATCTCCTAGGCACCTGATCCCACCTCTGGTACATCTAGGGGTCCGTGTTTGTCCACCTCTCCATTTTGTATTGCTTATGGGAGTTATGAGATTGATCACTGTTCGTTATCTTAACCTTTCATTTAGAATATTTATATATACTATGTGTAACTATAAAAAGCTAGTGTATACAAGTCTAAGGGGTGTAAATCAAATCAGCATCATGTATTATGACACCTGTTTTAATCCGTATCAACTACAGTGTTACCGCATTATACTGCCAGCTTTTGTCCGAGACTATTTTGGTGTTATATCGAGGGCGGCATTATAAAGAGTTTGGGCATTTTAGTTCATTTTTGATTTGGAAAAATGAATTATGGTCCTTTTATTGTCGTCGACATATGACACGATATATAAATACATGACACTATTTTGCTTTACTTCTTAAAACTTTGCTAAAAATGCATAATTCTGCCACTTACATTTGTAAAATACGTAAGTATATCTACAATAGTTTCATTTGTGGCATCTTCGGTGACTGAATACGTTCAGCGGTTGACAAACGCACATGTAATGGCTGCAACTTTTTTTTTTTTGGAACACAGAAATATGACGTTACACACCTCAACACACACAAAAGTCACATGATACACGAAATTGACAGCAGTTGATAGCAAGTCTCATCGAACATTGACGGAAGTTTGCAGCCGATAGTAGTTGCGTTTCTTAGTTGTTCATGCGTAGGCAGTACTACTGAGTGGACAATTTTAGAGACAATTTTTGTGTGAGTATGTTCAAGTTATTATCGCAGTTACCTATGCTTACATGTTTTCATGACACGTCCTAAATTTAGTTCCGCTCAGGTTCTCCAGACCAGACCAATTATGTATGATTAGGGCTTCTGATCCCTGGTCGATGGCATTGCTATCGGGGGATTTAGAAAGACAATTTGACCTTTTGTACCAGAAAACGGGTGGCGGATGGCGATAGGCGAGGTTGGCGTTATATCGGAGTTTTTAGCGTGTATGGAAATCCATTCTACACATTTCGATGGCGGTATAACGAGTGGCGATATACCAAGGTAACACTGTATTGTGACACCTGTTTTAATCAGCATGAACTATTATGACACCTGTTTTAATCAACAAATCAAATCAACATCAAATATTGTGAGACATGTTTTAATCAGCACCAGTTATTTCTGTATTAGGAGTTCCAAACAAAAACTTTTATTTAAACAAATTGGTCATTCATTAAAGTTTTTAAAGGTAAATTTGATTCGTTCCTTGTCAGTTCCTGTTAAAATGAAAAAAGCACATTTCTGCTGTTGGTAGTTTCCATTCATATACAAACTCCAACAAGCTGCGTAACAGAAGGTAACATAGATCAGGGCTGTTACAAAAAGTCAACAAAATCATCCAGGTCAGTACGTCTAATAGTCGTGGTGGTTAATGCATTCTATACACTTATTTAACACCGTATTCTCCCCTGTAGATTTTGGTCTATGTGCACGATAGGACGAATGATTAATATGTTGACGTTGCTACCGTTTGAACGAGTGCAGCTACATGTATGTAGCCTACATATTTTGTAATGTTCATGCGTTGATTAGGTTCAATCTAAACAATACATATTTGCCAAATACTCAGTACATGATTGAAATTAGGCAGCAGAAACTGCCCATTTTAGTTTTTTCCCAGTGTTTTATATTAAATCGTTAAAACATAAAACATATTACACATGAAATATTTTTATACCTATACACTTTATTTCTGTCGCCTTTACTGTGACTTGTTTAACCTTTGACACGCGACTTCTTCTGAAGTGTATGCTCTCGACTGCCTCTACTTTCCTTATTTCTACTCTCTATCTTTCGAAGTCACTAATTTTGTGATAACAATGCCGAAGTCGTGTTGCAAACCTTTTAAGTTTGTAAAACTGTGTGAACAGCACTGCCTTTAAACATTTCAAACGCATTTCAATTTAATGTGATAATTTTAAATGAATCGATAAATTTATCAATATTGCACATACATGCGCGGATCCCCCCACTCCTCCCATGCGCACCTATCTAACTTTTAAAAAAATGAAATTCATATAACAATCCCTTTGTAGCAATGGGTATTTCAGCATTCACATATAATTATTGAATAAATTGTAACATAGTTAAGTCCCTCTAGAGCAAAGTTAATACCGATACCTAATCAGTTTGCTTTTCGTCAGCGATTTCCATGACCCCTGGGTTTGTACAAGAATGACATCATACCAACCCAGCCGGCAAAGCATAGAAGGTGAAAACACGGTTAAGGGTTGTCGTACTGCAACTTTAAGAAAACCATCTGTTCGAAGCAAGGTGCCATGTTTCTCTCCTATTCAGTTCTTTATGCCATTTTGATATTACTTCAATTTGCAAATAGAATATTGGCAAATGGATCCGGAGAAGGTGCCTTATGTTCTACAGATTCTGATTGTGGCACAAACGCAACATGCGAAACTCAAGGATGTACCTGTATTTCTGGCACCTTTGACTTACCACCAACTAGAACGGCTGAAACCGATGGATGTTTGGGTATGTAACTCCACAAAAGTAAGTGTTGTTTCGTAAGAACAGAAAAAACCCAGTCTATTTATCCATTGTATTACAACAAAAAATCACAACATAAATGTTGACGCAACAAAAACTACACTTCTGACAAAACGTAGAAAAAGTAACGACATAGGATAAATCTAATATTAATAAGTACAACACAACTCTGTAACTATGGAAGGTAATCGTGTTAAAAAATCCAAGCATGTAAACTTGTTAAATGAAACATGCAACCGTGTTAATTTCTGTTTCAACTATGTATGTTTGTGGATTACTGCTACAATATTATCATATGTCTGAATATATCGATTACAGTTTGTTTTCTTGACCTCAAGTCATAGATGTTTTAATTGATAAATTCTGAAACTACGACAATTTAGTTTAAAATACCCATGTTTCATTTAAAAATGATAATATAGATATTGCATGAGAATTTTCTCGATTTGTCACCAACATCGAAACATAAAAAATGTTAAATCTAGAAAACACATGAAAGCATCTCTACATTGAAACTGTAATTTACATTGTACATTGAGGATTCAAGCCACCTCCCCCTTCCCACCCACCCCAAGTATACGTGCCTACAAGTTCAACACCTTGTTGAAATAAAAATACACATACTCCTCATTTACAATTCATTAAATTCCAAAGTAACTCGAGTTTATGTATTCCCTTTTAGGTATTTTGTCTGCAAGATCTGTCCCCAAAAATTAGAAAGATGAAAACAAAAAGAAACAAACCTAGATCTATACAGCTAACGAATTCGGAATTTAAATTATATAATGATTTCCAAGTTTCGTGAGTCTCACCATACATATCTTGAGAGAACTTATCAATAAATAAATTTCATACCCTTGGCTAGTGCAAATCCAACTGATGAATTATTTTGGTACTGTATCATATCATATCCAAAAACCTCAACACTAATTCTACTTATTTATGAAAACTAATATCTTATGAAATACATGTACATGTACATAAATTTGAAATGTTGACATACAGGTGCATGTCTGCTTTCAGTATGTACGAAATGAAAATATTTCTGATTTACACCTAAATCTCAACATAACCATTATTACATGTTACAGAAACGTTAAAATGCTCGTATGTTCATGAAAGGTGAAGATAGCGAACAGTGATTAATCTCATAACTCCTATAAGCAATACAAAATAGATAGTTGGGCAAACACGGACCCCTGGACACACCAGAGGTGGGATCAGGTGCCTAGGAAGAGTAAGAATCCCCTGTCGACCGGTCACAACCGCCGTGATCCCTATATCCTGATCAGGTAAACGGAGTTATCCGTTGTCAAAATCAGTGTGCCAAGAACGGTCTAACAATCGTTATGAAACACGTCAAATAGCATTTGACCCAATGATAGGTTGTATTGATGAACTAGATTGTTATAACGACCAAAGAATTTTTGAAATGCTGACTTTAATCGAAACTGTTGAAACTCATATACCATTAATTTGTTTGTCAGTAGCTTGTGTCGATTTAAAAACTGACAATACGTAGAACAAGGTATTGCATATCGAATCAGTTGAGAGATATGAACACCATATGCAGGTGATAATGGAATATTGCTACAATAAATATGGGAAGTTGACGATGGAGAAGCTGAAATCATCCCGTTTGTCATATAGTTGAGTTGTCAGTTTGCCGTTAATGTCTACTTTCAATAAAATATCTAAGTATGAAGCAGAAGTGGACGACTCTGTGGTGTCTTTTATTTCCAGCTCACGGGGATATATCGAATCTACACATGAAAGTTATTGTTAATAGAGAAAACGTCGTCGATATATCTAAATGTCGAATTACATGCAGTGCATTATACATGTATTCGTGAAAGAAATTTATATGCTTAACAATAATCTTTGGTCGTTATGCATTTTGATTTGTGAAATGGTTTACCATTCCTTATACTATAAAAGATGCCACCATGCAATCAGTGTACATGTACATTGTGATAAAATGTAATAACCAGACACGTATCATCATTTTTGAAATGTGGGAAGGGGTGTTTCCCCGATGTTCAAAATCCTAGGTCGTGGGGGCGGTTAGAATCCTCTACTATGAGTATCTCATAATTTTATTTTATCCAGTCTTCAGTTTCTTAATTGGGGAGTGGGGGATCTTTTACTATTGTAACATAACTTTCAAACTTACATTATTCTCATTCACTACTCTTGTTAAAAATAGTGTTGTGGGGTGGGAGATTCCCCTCCCTTTGATTCTAAGTACCTGATATGATAAACTCAATTATTGCATTTTGCATTAGTACATCCTGTGTCGAGTTCAACGCAGAATGTAATAAAGCAAAATGTCGAGATCAACGCAAAATGTAGTAAACATAAAATCTATGGTCATTCATTCATTCAATATTGTATTCCTCTTTGCAGAGAATATATTAGAAATACATATTTTAGATTAATGATAAATAATATAACATATACAAATATAAAAATATGAGGGAAAAAAGAATAAACGTTAACATAATTACATGTAAATGATTAAATAAGAAAGAAAATGTGAAATAGTAGAAACTCGGTGTATTACTAACTTTTAGTTTAAAAGTTTGAAATCCATGCTTCTTTTGTATATGGCAAATACTTTTATTAGATAATTCCAACATATACAGACCCTGAAGCGTGCTACTACACCTCCAAAGCATTTCGTTTCGTTCCGTGCAAACCGTTCACCGTTCCGTGCAGACCGTTCAGCGTTTCGTGCAGACCGTTCACCGTTCCGTGGAAATCGTTTCATGCAAGAATCGTTCCGTGCATGATCAAGCCACGCCCATAGAAACGTGTAGATCATTCAAACCACGCCCTTAGAAGCGTACAGACAGGTGACAGGTTCTTATTGACTGGCTAATACGATATCTAGATGCAACCCAACCCCCCGCCCGAAAATATGTTCCAGTCTTACCTGACGAGAATGTTTTTAAATTATTTATCTGTCTTTGAGAAGAGGCCTGGAATATACTAATCGCACACGTGTTTTAATGGCACTCAGATTTAATGTACAAAAACAGCGCAACAGATGCGACTTTTTCAATGAATATAATAGAACAATGAATAAATAAAGTCGAATAATCAATATTCCATGACGATACAATTTATGCATCTTTTCCCTTTATTTCTGAAGTTAAAAAATATTCATTTCCTTTTATTCCATCGTGTTTATAAGTCATTTAATTATTCCTTGTTTAAACTAACCCCAGGATGAAACAAATAATGCCGAGAAAAATCAAAGCGTGCAGGTCATGCCTATCGTTTCGTGCAGACCGATCACAACCCTCTCCTCGCCCAAATATGTTTCAATCTTTCCTGACGAGAAGTTTCTTGAAATCATTTTATCTCTTTTCATACACGTACACATGTATATAAAATGTATAGTTTTATTTAGCATCTGTCTTTGGGAAGAGGTCTGGAATATACAAATTGCAAAATTATGATATATACAAAAGTGAATACGGACACATGATTACACATTACGAAAACACATATCGATGAAATAAACACACAAAGTAACACATAAAACAATCTATAAACTTTAGAATTTGAACACAATAGAAAACACAAAGAAGATGGGTGACTTTATCGAGCCGAGAACCCACAGAGGGACAAACATCAAAGTTAAAATTGAAACTCTCCAGCAAAAGAAAACTTTGCATTCTAGTTAAAAGTTTCCAAACAACATAAAAGTACATTTTCCAAGCAGAATGACTTAACCCAGATCTCAGTTATATCAGACAAAGGTAAACGGGGTAAACACGATGGAATAAAAGGAAATGAATACAGAATAAAGATATCATCTGATAGAAGGATAACTATACATAAAAATTAAAATAAGTGCACAAGTAAATGTGATACATAAAATCAAAATAAGTACACAAGTAGATGTAACACAAAATACATGGCATTATTTTGCTTTATTTCTTAAAACTTTGCTAAAAATGCATAATTCTGCCCGTTGCATTTGTAAAATACGTAAGTATATCTACAATAGTTTCATTTCTGGCATCTTCGGTGACTGAATACGTTCAGAGGTTGACAAACGCACATGTAATGGCTGCAACTTTTTTTCTGGAACACAGAAATATGACGAAAAGTCACATGATACACGAAATTGACAGCAGTTGATAGCAAGTTTCACCGAACATTGACGGAAGTTTGCAGCCGATAGTAGTTTCGTTTCTTAGTTGTTCATGCGTAAGCAATACTACTGGGGAATTTCAGAGACGATTTTTGATTGAGTATGTTCAAGTTATTATCGCAATTACCTATGCTTACCTGTTTTGATGACACGTCCTAAATTTAGTTCCGCTCAGGTTTACCGGAGCAGACCAATTATGTATGATTAGGGCTTCTGATCCCTGGTCGGTGGCATTGCTATCGGGAAATTTAGAAAGGCAATTTGACCTTTTGTACCAGAAAACGGGTGGCGGATGGCGATAGGCGAGGTTGACGTTATATCGGAGTTTTTAACGTGTATGGAAAGCCCTTCTACACATTTCGATGGCGATATAACAAGTGGCGATATACCGAGGTAACACTGTATTGTGACACCTGTTTTAATCAGCATGAACTATTATGACACCTGTTTTAATCATCAAATCAAATCAACATCAAATATTGTGACACCTGTTTTAATCAGCACCAGTTATTTCTGTATTAGGGGTTCCAAACAAAAACTTTTATTTAAACAAATTGGTCATTCATTAAAGTTTTTTAAGATAAATTTGATTCATTCCTTGTCAGTTCCTGTTAAAATGATAAAAGCACATTTCTGTTGTTGGTAGTTTCCATTCATATACAAACTCCAACAAGCTGTGTAACAGAAGGTAACATAGATCAGGGCTGTTAAAAAAAGTCAACAAAATCAGCCAGGTCATTACGTCTAATAGTCGTGGTCGTGAATGCATTCTATACACTTATTTAACACCGTATTCTCCCCTGTAGATTGTGGTCTATGTGCACGATAGGACGAATGATTCATATGTTGACGGTGCTACCGTTTGAGCGAGCGCAGCTACATGTACAATTATATAGCCTACATATTTTGTAATGTTCATGCTTTGATTAGGTTCAATCTAAACAATATATATTTGCCAAATACTCAGTACATGATTGAAATTAGGCAGCAGAAACAGCCCATTTTAGTTTTTTCCCAGTGTTTTATATCAAATCATTAAAACATATTATACATGAATATGATTGAAATATTTTTATACCTATACACTTTATTTCTGCTGCCTTCACTGTGACTTGTTTAACCTTTGACGCGCGACTTCTTCTGAAGTGTATGCTCTTGACTGCCTCTACTTTCCTTATTTCTACACTATCTATCGAAGTCACTAATTTTGTGATAAAAATTCCCAAGTCTTGTCGCAAACCTTCAGGTTTGTAAAACTGTGTAAACAGCACTGCCTTTAAGCATTTCAAACACATTTCATTTTAATGATAATTTTGAATAAATCGATAAATCTATCACTATTGCACACACAAACACCCCCCTTCCCCACCCATGCGCACCTATCTAACTTTTGAAAAAAATAAATTCATATAACTGTCAAGGGTTAAATACTGTTGTATAAATAATTTTCCCGCAATCAGGATGACTTCAAACGCAGATAAAGATGATAAAGCTGTTAATTTATCATGGAATCATGAACGTGATGAAAGTGGTAAACGTGGTAATCTACAAATATAATGAATTCAACTCACATACGTCCAACCGCGCACAAAGTTTTAACGTGAAAATAATTTTACTAAATAAAATTATCTTAGTTAAACTGATATATAAAATAGTTTTAAATCAAAATAAAGTCTTACCATGCAAGGCAGCTTTGGAAATCCATAAGATTTCTGAATTAATTATAGCTAATGAACAAATGCTATAAAGCTACATTTGTTCAGGTCCGTCTCTTTGGGTGTCGGGATTTCTAATGATAAAACAGGTGCATGATGTTAAAGTTAGCGCTAGACATGCACATTCACTCACAGAACTAGAAAAACAAGTCTAACACACCCTTACTCCCTCGGGCATTCCAATAATATTAACCACTATCAAAGGAATTAACTCTCACACAATGAACGAAAGAATGAATGAACAAATAAATGAACACAAGTCAATTCGTCATTCAAACAAATTAAACATCAATTATGATAATGAATAAATTACATCCCGTGACATAACAATCCCCTTGTTGCAATGGCATGTTTCAGAAGAGACAATTAGAACAATATTTATGTTCAACAATTTTGAAGATAAGCGATGTATAATATTGGAAGGACCTCTGGCATTCCGAAGCTCGTTTTTTTGTCACAGCTGACTTTTATTATGATGAAATAACAATATTGTTGAGTGATTATGTCATTTATTGCAACAAATGACGACAGAGAAAAAATACATCATAGTTCAAATTTTTTACAAAATTAATTGGCTGGGACCACTTAATATAAAAATTAGAACTAGATTTGCAACTGCTCAAATAAACATATATACATTACACAGATTGATTCCAGCCAATATACAACTAAAACACTAATGATGTCAAAAAGGTGGCGCACAAAAAAGGCCACCAAGCAATGAGACATGCAATGAGATGCATGTAAGTTTTTTTTTTTTTTTTTTTTTTTAAGTTTCAAGATTTTTATTTATGAAACAAGACAAAAACATATACAAATATACAAAACAAATGAAATACATGTATAAGATACAATGTGTATAAGATATGGTTATTATTTTACCATGGAATCAAAATAGATACAGTATATGTCAAACAATTGTAGTTATTAATTTACATCAACATAATTTCAAGTGACGGAATAATACTGCGTAAGAAACATATTTGGCAGTGTGTGTATAATAAAGATAAGTTTTTGGTTGTTGTTTTTCAAAAACGCCCCGCTGCCACAATGAGTCCACACATATCACGACAGTTCATATCCGACTCATTGGGCAGCTCTATTAGAGGACTGACCCTCTGAATAGTGGCTTCAGATATAACACAAGTATATATAATACACAGATATACACATGTATACATACATGTGCGTGCATAGATATAATAGCAGTAGTAAAAATGTTTAAATTTTATGTTAAAAATTTTGATATAAAGAATATCTATAGATTGGATACAAAATTTTGAAAAAACTTCTGTTCTTTTGTTTTATATAAAAACCTGAGAACTTGACAGTGCGATCTCAAGTATTCCTTGATGGAACGAATAACAAAATCACTCGTCTCATCAACCTGCACAACTCTACAATACATCTTACATTTATAAATTCTAAATGCAATAAAAGAAAGAAAATAGTTATATATCTTTATCAACTCAGTATTATCCAAATAAAACCCAACAGCAATATGTTTCCAAGTAATTGTGAAATTAATACAGGTACTTGCGACCTTCCATATATGTCGTACATTAATACAATCAAAAATAAGGTGTTTTGTGTTTTCGATTTCATTTCTACACAGTTTACACTTATTTGTTACAGTGTTGTTCCATTTGCTAATAAGGAGATTATTACTCAATAAGTTGTGTATTAGTTTATAATTAAACTCTGCTAAAGATTTGTCTTCAATGTATTTAACTTTCAATAAAAATATTGATTCCCATTCCTTTTTATCTGTTATTTGGAACTCTCTACTTAACCTTGTAAGCGAGGGTTTTTGGAATTTATGCTTTATCAAAGTAGAATAGAAAATTTTAGTTTTATGTTGTAAACATAAATTTTTATCAATATTTTTGGTTTTAATGTAGGGAATTTTAGAAAAATCATATCCGAGTTCAAATTTTTTGAAAATATGTCTTATCATCTTATACTCGCATAGCCAGTTCGTTTTCTTAGTAAGACAATCATAAATTTGTTTACCTGATTTTAATAGCCCATCCTCATTAAAAATGTCTTTAACATATAAAATTCCACTTTTTATCCAATCATCAAAACATATTGATTTACCTTTGAAGAGAAAATTTGCATTTGACCATATTGGCTGAAGAAGGAATTTTTCAGTGGAGTTAAGAGTTTGGTTTGTGTTGTCTTGACAAAGGTTGAAGCAAGAAAACACCTGTTTATAAAACACTGGAAAATTTTTAAGAATGCCATAATTGTTAGTTGATGTTTCAGAAGTCTTAACTAAATAATCAATGTCAAGATTTAAAGTTTTGCTGAAACTTTCTGCATATTTTTTAATGATATGATTACTTGTAATAAGGCGTGGAATCCACATGGCCTTTAGAGCTTTAAGTTTAGACTCTATATCGACTACACCTATCCCTCCATCTTTAATATCCCCTATCAATGTGTTCCTTTTGATTCTATCTTTTTTATTCCATAAAAAATTAAATATCAACCTATTGATATCTTTTATAAACTTAGGATCGGGTAATTCTAAAATGCTTGCAACATAAGTCAATTTTGATAAAGCCAATGAGTTAATGATTGTACATTTTCCAAATAATGATAGTTTTCTTCTCTTCCATGATTCAAATAACATTTCAATTTCGTGATATATTTTCATCCAGTTTTTATTGTAACATTCAATCTTATCTTGACCTATATGAATACCTAAACATTTTACGGCTTTCTCAGTTACCTTTATTCCCTCTACTGTTTCAAGCTGGTTTCTCAGGTTTCCGAGTAAAATACATTCTGTTTTTGTGAAATTTATTTTTGACCCTGCTAATTCACAGAAACTTTTAATGGTGTTTATTGCATGTTTTAGAGAATCGGTATCACTTAAAGCCAGTGTCATGTCGTCTGCATGTTGAATATTTTTAATTTCATTTTCTAAGTTTTTATTTTTAAAACCGTGAATCGAATTATTTGATTTGATTTTATCTGATAGAATTTCTGCAACAAATAGGTATAAAATCGCAGAAATTGGACAGCCTTGCCTAATTCCCCTGTGCATCTGGCATGTTCTAGAGATCCAGCCATTATTTTTTAAACGGAAGATAGGATTTTTATAAAGTATTTTAATCCATTTAATAAAATTAATTCCAAAATTAAATGTTTCTAGAGTTTTGAACAGAAAATTCCACTCAACTGAATCGAATGCTTTCTCAAAGTCGAGAAATAATAATAAGCCCTCTTGATTATTGTTTTCCCAGTAATCAAAAATATCTAATATTAATCGTGCGTTGCTTCCTATAAATCTTCCTTTTATATATGCTGTCTGTTCGTTACTTATGTAATCATCGACAACTTTTTGTAAACGACGAGCAAATATGAATGCAATTATCTTGTAGTCTGTATTTGTAAGGCTAATAGGTCTGTAATTTTTTAATAGGGATTTCTCTCCTTTTTTGTGAATTAATGATATGACAGCAAGTCGTTGGGAAAAAGACATTTCATTTGATAAAAAAATTTCTTTAAGCATTCCAAAAAAAAGTTCCGATAACTGATCCCAAAAGCATTGATAAAATTCAGTTGGTAAACCGTCTAGACCTGGCGATTTATTGTGTTTCATACTCATAACAGCTTCTCGACATTCATCTAAAGTTGGAAATTGGTCACAATTATTTCTCGCACTCTCAGATAAACATTTAATATTGCTATTATTTAAATAATTCTGAATGTCAGAAGAATTTATATTTTTAGTATCATACAGATTTTCATAAAAATTACACATTTCACTCAAAATATCTTCATCAGTAGTTAAAGTTTCTTTTCGTTCGTTCTGTAGTTCATTAAGAACATTCTGTGATTGATGCTTTTTTTCTAGACTTAAAAAATACTTGGTGTTTTTTTCTCCTTTGTCGATCCACTTAGCGCGTGACCTAATTTGAGCTCCTTTTGCTTTTTTATCATACAAGTAATTTAATTGCGACTCCAAGTCTCTCTTTTTATTCATATCAATTTGGAGATGTGGGAGAGATTCTATTTCATTTATTTCTTTTTCAATGTTTGAAATTGTATTCTTAAGATTTTTCTGCGATTTGATTGAAAAATGTATAGAAAGTAACTTAATTTTATGTTTTAAAATTTCCCATTTTTGCGTGTTTGTTCCTTGTGAGTTTTTTTATATTTTGTATAATATTTACAATTTGGTTTTTATATTCGCTACTTTTTAAGTAGGAAGTATTTAATTTCCAGTAACCTGTTCCTCTCTTGTTATCGTGTATATTAAGATTAAATCTAATTGCTTTGTGGTCAGACATTCTGGTTCTATTAGAATGAGTTCCTGGAATTTTCTGTAGCATGGGAGATTTGCATTTATTTAGAAAAGTTTTACTAATGAATACAAAATCGATTCTACTTTTGGGTATGTCAGAAGCATCACACCATGTGAAACCATCTGTTTTATCATGTTTACTTGTCCATAAATCGACAAGATTTAACTGAATTATTATGTCATTTAACACTTTAGAGCTTTTATCTGAACAATTATCTATTTTACAGTTGAAGTCCCCACATATAATAATATTGGATGAAATGTTCGAGTAATTATTAATGAAAGTTCTTAATCTTTTGAAAAATTGGATTCTACATGATTCATTATTTGGTGCATATATATTAACTAAAGTCAATTCTATGTCGTGTAATTTCACGTTGATTAATAATTTTCGTCCGTCTTTTGATCTGTGAGTATTAAGAATATTAATGTCTAATCCATTTTTAGTCAGTATTGAAACACCTCTGGTAAATGTTGAATCAGAAAAGCAGTGTATAGCTTTTCCATACCATGAAAAATTATACAACGATTCGTTTTCTTCAATGAAATGCGTTTCCTGTAAAAAGGCAATATCTATTTTTGAATGTTTTAACCAATTATAATATTTTAAACGCTTTTCTTTGGTATTTAAACCTCTTGCATTAACAGACACAAATTTAAGGTTGTCCATGCTTCAAACAAAAAATTCATACTAAAGAAAAACATTTCTATTTACCTTAAACAGAAACAAAGACATTGTCCTTTTGAAGTCCGAGTTAAGGGTTTGGATATTATGCGAGCACAAAATGTAAGGTGAAATTAGCCCTTTCCGCCGCGATTTTTAGAGTCAAATGCATTTCCTTTAGGAGATGCCGTTTTGGTTCCCGAGACGACACTCTTCATCTGTGTGAGAGTCGCTTGTTGAGATCTGGTTCTCTCTCTTGGGGTAGTCTGTGTCTGTGTGAGAGTCGCTTGTTTAGATCTGGTTCTATCTTTAGGGGTATTCTGTTCGAGATTTATTTGTTGAGATCTGGTTTTCTCTATTGGGGTAGTTTGGAGAGACTGAGGACGATTTGGAGGTTGGCGGAGATGCGAGGCAATTTCTGAGAGAATGCAGCCAAGTTTGTTGGTGCCTGGCCAAGCTTCAGCACACGTGTGAATGGTAGCATCCTTGTCCAGCCCAGAAGCCCAGAAATCATCATATGTGGATTCAACAAACACATGATTCCTTTTTTGGGTTTTGAGAGAATCGGCGAAAACCGGAACTTGTTCAGCTTTGGCCTCTATAATTTCTGTCATAATCTGGATTTGGTTTAACGAAAAACTGGGTGACGGCAAGACGTGTTTCCCAATTTTTTTCGCATCTAGGGCAGATTTAGCTATTTGTATTGCTGAAGCTCTCTGTAGATCACCGCTACGCATCGCTTTCACGTATTGAAAGGCGTGTTCTGCAGACTTATGGTTTACACCAAATAACTGCAAATCACATGGGAAAAAGTTAGACAAACAGTTGTCTTGGCCAGCAAAAGGAATGACGTTGGGTGCTGATTCAGTATAGTATTCACATTCATGGTTTCCAGGTTCGTGACCTTCGGATTTGCAAATTTTGCAACGCTTATTGTTTGGGCATTCCTTAGTGTAGTGGTTTTCCTCCCAGCAATTCATACACCGTGGAGTGCGTTTGGTGGACGGTTGACCGTAGTGGTAAATAGTACATCTTAAACCGGCACAAATAGCTGTACGTGGAAGGAATATACCTTCGTCTAGCGCTTTGGTATAAATGAATCTATTACCGTTAAGGATGCCGGTCATTTTTCTAGTAACCGGATGACGAATTTTTTCGTACTTCAGATCACTGGTGAGAGTAAGATTGAATTCTTGAAGCATTTTGATTACTTCGTTGTCATCAACCGATAGAGGCACGCCTTTGATTGTTATTTTCAGAACATTTTCAGTAGGATTGGATATACCCGCTGAATAAGGATTCGTGTCGTATACTCTCACATTTGTACTTCTAAGGTCTATTCCCTCTGTAAGAAGTTTTAATCTACTTTCCATTGAGGCGACATATATTCTCCAAAGATCTCTGTCTTTTTGAACGCATTTTAAGTCATTTATTTTGTTTCCAACGGAGATCGACAGGTCAAAGTCTGAAAAGTGTGTAGATCCAAACTGAATTTCTCCGTCCTTTAGATAGACTGGTTTAAGCAATTCCATTGTCTTGGAGTAGTGGTTATAAATTCGATCGGATGAGTTACCGACGTGAATTTCGCTCACAATACAAAGAAAGAAAAAGGCGAAAAATCCAAAAGTGTATGAAAACACACAAAAAATTCACACAATCAAACGTAAACATATATACACTGATATGTCCAAAGGAATTTTTGAAAAGTTTCCTAAATTCCTTGAAATTTGTCAAAGACACGGAGCAGACATAAACGCATTGAGCCTAGCCCGAGTCACGTGACTTTTCTCATACCTATGGAACTTGAAAATTTTGGTACTAATGGCTTCGATTCGAATATTAGCGCGTGGACATGTATTTCTCCATTTTGAATCTCGTCTACCCTAGTTCACGTCGTTCTGAGATGTTACATAAAATTCGTAAAAGCATGTAAATCTTATTTTCTGAATCATATATATAATCACTCCACGAATAACGTCATGTTTGTTGTTGTGGTTCAAACGCTATGTTTGTAAATTTGCTAAATAACGACACTGAATATGACGTCACAATGTACTGTTTACATCAATTGTGTTTTATTTCCCGCGTTCAATATATAGGCGGATCAAATATCCAAAATTAGGATGCTTTGATACAGTTCCGTCCTCGTGCTAACTTTGGGTTGTTTTTGTTCTGTTTTGGATATAGATACTAATGCCAAAATTTGTTTGCTTCGCCCTCAAACACGGTCACGCCGTAAAACATATTATTAATGCTCTTAATGTCAATATCTTCAAACTTTTAACTACGAACTACTTCTTTAGTGTTATTTGCCTGTGTGATAATCGCGGACTCACAATATACAAATCTGTATATTGTACTGCGTCACATAGGAGAGGTCTATTCGTAGGCCTCGACGGGGAGTTTGCAGCTGAAAAAAAGATGAGTATTACCCATAATGCTTCTGGAAAAATGTCGCCGTCACTGCGGTATACTTTATTGGCAATCCCATAATGAAAATAATTAGATTGTTTAGAAAGTACCATAAACGTTTTTGAATTCTAGACAAACTTTCTCATAGTTTCAAACGTTTTGTGTTTGCTTGGTTTGAAAGAAGAAAACATTGCAGCTAATATGACGTCACAATGTAACTGTTTACACGCGGCTAAAATGTCTATTGTCGTGTTGCAAGATGTTAATGGGCTTCGCTCGTCTCAACGGTCACACCATACAACATATTAGCATAAATATTAAGATAATGTCAGCTAATACTGTAAATATTTGTATTTTTGTAAGACTTTTACTGATCCCCCTTTTCTGTTTTCCGCTGTAGGACATCATTCTCCCCACTATTACCAGACCCAACTTATCAGAATGCCTGTTACTCAAACACATGCCGGTGGTATAAGCTGATGTTTGAAACATACAGTGTAGGAGGAATGCTGTTTTAAAACAACTTTCCATTTCTCCGATTTCTTAGTAAAAATGAGAATTATAACCAAATTTCCCCTTATTATGCAGTTTTTTGCAATATAATTAACAGATACCAGTGATTAACAAATTGATAAAAAATGTAACATTATACAAATATTGCTGTCTTTGAGGTCAATACAGTGATTAAGCCGCTTGAGTAGTACAATATTCACCGAGCCCAATGGACGAGGTGAATACTGTACTTTGAAGATGACTAAATCATCATATTGACTGGAAAAAACAACAACATTCATTTTAATATATAACTTAATGATTAAATTATACAAACTCATTAAGTTATCCATGCCATCTTACTTGTTAACATACCGGCCCGTCGGACTATCGGACCGTCGGGATACCGATTACCTGCCCGTTGGACCGTCGGAATACTGGGCGGTCACCGTAGTAGAATAAAGTTCTTGGTTTTGTGTATGTTGGTCAATGTTTCTTGCGCGTGAACTTCATCTCGTGCCAACTTTGCTTGTAAATTGTTAAACTCTAAAAAAGCTTCTTGCACTCATCTCAGTATTCTCCCCGACGCAAAAATGGATCCCAGCGCTAGGTTTGGAAATACTTGTACATGCAGAAACAGTCGTATCCAAGCTGTATAAACAAGTTAATCTTCCTTGTATCTTATATGGTAGTGATCTCGGACAGAAAGATATGGATTCCTTCAACAACTTCCAGCACTCCATCAGTAAAGCTACGAATCTCCCCAGACAGACACGATCAGACATTGGACTTCTATCAATAGCTATGGAAATATACAACCCCACTAAACAGGTCTTTCTTTACATGTTTTTCTCTTATATCGACTTCCCCAGACACAAACACTCCGGATTCATTCTGGATGTGACAAACACTCCGGATTCATTCTGGATGTGACAAACACTCCGGATTCATTCTGGATGTGACAAACACTCCGGATTCATTCTGGATGGGATTGGTCTTCCCACCACATGCAAGTATAACCCTTCAAATACATCTCCATTTCTTTCTCCAGAGAACATTTCTGACTGAAGCCGAATGGAAAAGAAATGTTATCTCTGTCGTATATAGCCATTTCTCAACTACTGGATCAGCAGCATACTTAGACTGTCCAGCAACTGTTAACAAAACATTTGGGCTAATTTTAGGGACAAAATTCAGAAAATTACTGTAAGTGCAGGAAGGGCATCTTCCAGGTTCCAATGTCCCAGCTGTTATTGGCTATAACCTTAAGGAGTATGCTACACCAGAAAAATTTGATATGGATGAAAAGTGGAGGGTATGTACAACAATGTTTTGAAATTGAAAACTTTCAAATTTACTCTATTTAGTCAAATAATGCAGTTTTAGTAGAAAGCAATCTGAACTTTATTTTTAAACCCATGCTAGACTTGAACTTCGATCTACAGTTCAGTAATTGACGTGCTAACCTACTGAGCTACTCTGCTAGGCGATGAATTTTGAAATGAATAGGCAAATATTGCTGATATTCATATTTTCATCCATGTTTTTAAAAAAGGAAGTCAGCCATTATGACGATGTAGAGTACCTCCTAATAGTAACATCTTTGACATACATGTAGTCACAACCAATAAACAAGCTTGAAACATGGATCCACTAGTCAACTGCCTTTCATTGCATTATCTGAATAAGATATGCAAACTACATTTAGTATGAATACATTTTCAAAATTGCTAGAGTAGCAATAAAAAAAAATATAAGGAAATGACATTAAAAAGTTACTGCCCTTTTTGGATTTCCCCCCGATTTCAACATATTTTAAGGAATTTCAGTAAAACTAAAAAAAATAAGTAAGGATTTTTTTGGGGGAAATTTTTAGGATCGCTGGACAGCCTGCACACTCACTCTTCAGACACATTAAATAACCATAGTGGAGAAAAGAAAACTACATTTGAAAGAAGGTCACATAAATCTCGTAAATATGAGTCAACAGGGATGGAACTTAAAACTTGATCAGTGAACAGACATTTAACAAATCACATTTCAGGCTCCTAAATAAAAGAATATGGTGAAAGAAAGGGGAATTCAATGGACAGAGAAATTAGTAGTCCCCTTCCACTCTGATGGTAGGGCCTTGATAGTCTCGTGGAGAAGCATATAGGCTTGTATAATCATCTAATTATTGCAAAACAAAATTCAGCCATGTCTAAGTAAAATAAATTTTATTTGGATAACCTTAGAAGAACAAAATAACCATACAAATTTCAAGACAGAGAAAAATTAAGGACTGGCATACAAGTATACATAGACATAGTCTAGATTGCTGCATGAATTAATAAAGATAAAGACAAAAAGTCCAGTTACAGTATATTAAAGTACTGGTAATGCACCTACTACTGTAGGAGTTGTAAATATATCATCATCAAGTAACTACCAACAGCAGAAAAATATATCAAATGTACTTGGCACATAGAGTCTGATTAATGGAACCATATAGACATACTATGAAATTTATTATGGCATGAAGACATGCAAATGCATAAAAAACAATACACACCAAAAACAAAACTTGGGATCCCTTGATAGGTAAGCATTTTTACCTCAATTTTTGTATAGTTGCCAAAAGATTGTGTCACACATCTTCTAATATTTGAGAAAATTAGAGTCCCAACTTTCTTGATCTAAATGCCATTGCACTCCATACATATATCGTTTTCTCTCTTCTTTATTCTTGTGCAATACAATTTGTTTATGGTGAATTTTCTTAAAATACAATATAAAAAGCACCAATTCAATATTTTTACCCTATTATACAGCTTTTAATAGAACACTCTCATCATTTGACAACACATATAAAAAGTTTGCTCAAAATGTAAATAATTGCATTTTATAAAACCATACCACTTTCAACAAATATGATAACTTCCAATAGATTTTACAAAATAATAGATTTTATGTCTTACATTTTTATCACATGTCAAACCGGTATAAAAAAAATCAAAATGTAGTTTACATCACTTTGGGTATACATTAAAAGTTCTCAAAATATGACTATCATCTCTCAAAATTCTTAATATAGCGAGACCCATAATTGTGTCTCAGTTGGATGTATTGTACGTTCATTCAAAATAATCGTCCAGTGCCATTCGGGTGTCGTAGAATGCCACGTTACCACTAGGTTGATAGTTGTACACGGAGGCACCTGTTGGGTCATTATAGGCTGGTCGCCATTCTGCCTTTTCGTATGCTTCATTGCTGAATACACTGTGTTCTGGCTCAAACTGCTTCATGAATTTCTCTTTTCTTTTCTGTGATCTGTATCTGTGAAGTATTACAACATCTAACCATTTAGAATTTAGTTCAAATAATTTTACTAAAGAGCTATATTTACATTCACTGAATCTTTTCTCTTATATTTCTATTGAAATTGATATTGCTTTCATCTGTGACGAATGCATGTTTGTTGCAAACAAGTTCCATCTGTTTTTTTTAGTACCACCTGTCTGTGCAATCATTACCAAATATGGAGCGTCATCAAAGTCAAAGGGTGTGTTGGCTGTTTCATTTAGCATAACGAATGGGTCAACCATATGATATTTTAGTACTTAAATCTAGTTTATATTTTACGAGGGTTATGAATTTTTTCTGCAATGCTAGCTACCTTCATCAACCGATGAAATAACAAAGAAAGGAATGATAATAGCCCTTCTGGGCTCTCGTAATATTCAAAATATTAAAGCTTGAAGACTAAATGTTTAAAATTTCAAAATCTGTTCTACTATAAAGACTGGCCTCATGCTACTTGTATACCCTGCTTCGAGTTTAAAAATCCTAATGCTTTTAACTATACTGCTAAAATGTTAAAGAGTATACTAACATGTCGTGTTCCCGTAATAAGTATCTGAAAATTTGCTTGAAATCAATTCATTTGGTTTTGTGCACATAAGAATTTCAATGATTTTCTCGAACCCTCTTATAACTATCTGTTTTTTTTAATATTGGGTTTAAAATTTTCAAAATCTCAATGCAACATGTTGCCTACTTTCATCCCTGTTTTCAATTCATCTTTTTTTTTTTCAATTTGTCCGATTCATTAAGAGCTAAGTCATTTGTAATTTCTTCAATTTTGGGGGTTAATTTGGGGAATAAAATTAAGTCACTAAATGAAAAACTAAAATTGAGTTCAAACTTAAAGATCCTGTGTCTTACCTGACAACAAAGACAACAGCTACTACAATACAGATGACCAGGAAGATAGCAGCAGCCACTGAGGCTATGATGACCACTGTCTGAGAATTTATGTCCACCACTGCCTTGTTGGGCGGTATGGCTTCCGTGGTACTGCGCACTTCAGGACAACCTGCAGCTGAAATATAAAGTGTTTGCATGTTAGGAAAGGAAGAAGACATTTAAATCCCCAACTACAGTAGATATTTTCATTTGTTTACTTCTTTCTTCCTTTGGACAGTATAACCTAACTTTTCTTGAAACATACCGTATAGCAGGTTTTTTCCGTGGGGTGATAAAATTGGCTTAATTTAGCGGTTAGATATCTTTCTGCTAAAATTACACTCACCAAATATGCATCCAATTGTGACTTCAGTATTTGCAAGAGAGATAACTCTGCCTTGTCTGTCAAAACTTATTCCGCTAAAATTATTAGCATACCTTCGAGCCAGCAAATTGACAAAGTCTAGACCCGTGGAAAAAACCGCTATACGGTAGAATATTACATGTACCTGGAGTTGACATTGGTCTTCATAGTGCTGTATATATATATATACACCAAGGAACAGGATTTTGATATTTTCTAAAGATTTCTTTGTAATCAGTTTTATATTAAGAAAAAAAAAAGCAAGAATTTGAACAAGTTCAAATATTTCTCCCTAAAAATACTACCATTGAATATCATAGGCGTTCCTTACACCAATTTTGTATTTAATTAACACTCCTTACCAGTAGACGACGTCCACGAGAACTGAGACACAGAGGGAGAACACAGCTGACAGGAGTTGAGTGGGTTACTTGTCCCTCCTGAATAGCAGACACTGCTGATCAAACACGAAGATGTCTGAAATGTACAGTAATAGGCCGTTACACAAAATGCAAGTAAACCCTGAAACAACCATTAACACAGGCATCAGCCAAAATACAAGTTAACCTCTGAACAGTCATTAACATCAGACAAAATACAAGTTAAGCTCTGAAACAACCATTAACATAGGCATCAGACAAAATACAAGTTAACCTCTGCACAACCATTAACATAGGCATCAGACAAAATACAAGTAAACCTCTGAACAGCCATTAATATCAGACAAAATACAAGTAAACCTCTGAACAACCATTAACATAGGCATCAGACAAAATACAAGTTAACCTCTGCACAACCATTAACATAGGCATCAGACAAAATACAAGTAAACCTCTGAACAGCCATTAATATCAGACAAAATACAAGTTAACCTCTGAACAACCATTAACATAGGCATCAGACAAAATACAAGTTAACCTCTGTACAACCATTAACATAGGCATCAGACAAAATACAAGTTAACCTCTGAACAACCATTAACATAGGCATCAGACAAAATACAAGTTAACCTCTGTACAACCATTAACATAGGCATCAGACAAAATACAAGTTAACCTCTGAAACAACCATTAACATAGGCATCAGACAAAATACAAGTAAACCTCTGAACAGCCATTAACATCAGACAAAATACAAGTAAACCTCTGAACAGCCATTAACATCAGACAATATACAAGTAAGCCTCTGAACATTCATTAACATCAGACAAAATACAAGTAAGCCTCTGAACATCCATTAACATAGGCATCAGACAAAATACAAGTAAACCTCTGAACAGTCATTAACATCAGACAAAATACAAGTAAACCTCTGAACAGTCATTAACATCAGACAAAATACAAGTAAACCTCTGAAACAACCATTAATATCAGACAAAATACAAGTAAACCTCTGAACAGCCATTAACATCAGACAAAATACAAGTAAACCTCTGAACAGCCATTAACATAGGCATCAGACAAAATACAAGTAAACCTCTGAACATCCATTAACATCAGACAATATACAAGTTAACTTCTGAAACAACCATTAACATGGAACTTACAACTATATGTACACTTGTACATGAAATAGATGCTAATGCACAAGCAATAGACAAATTAGGCCTACCACAACTACAACACAAGATTTGTAAAAAATACTAGTACAGTGTACTCGAATGTACTCGTTTTGATTTGTCTGCCATCATCTGTGTAATTATACTAAGACCCCATAAACAATTTTCTCAAATTTCAAGTCAGTATGACTTAAAATGTAGTTGAAAAACCCTTGTATATTAAAATGTCTTGATCAAATCATGGTGTCTTGCACAATTACATCTGGTACTAATATTTCTATCAATTTTCATGATACAATCCCATTGAAACCATAGCAGAAACTGCATTCACAAACATACATGTAATCAAACATTAAACAGCTATCTAAGTCAAACAAGAGTACCACAAACGGTACATCATACGTCTGTCGGACAGTGATGACAAAATTTCAATGCAATATCTGTATCCATAATGAGAAAAAGTCCAGTAAACAATTTGACCTACTTTTAGCCCTAAAGTAGGTCAAGGCATACCAATTTTAAAAGCTGAAATGCAAACTGAATTAGCATTTTTCTAAGAGGAAGGTTGTGACTATATTTCAGGGCAATACCTGTATCCATAACAAAAAAAATCTGGAAAACTGATGGACCTACTTATAGCTCTAAAGTAAGTCATGGTGCACCAATCCAGCTAAAAAACAAACTACAATGTAATTTGTATGTCCTCTGAGAGGAAGTTTGTGACTAAATTTCAGGGCAATATCTGTATCCATGATGGAAAAAAAAGTACGAAAAATTGTTAGACTTATATACAAACTCACTCATACGCTTCTTGAGGGAGAAATTGTAACCAAATTTCATGCATATGCATCCGTTACGAGAAAAAGTCCGGAAAACATGACCTCGGATGGATATAGCCAGCATAATACGTCCTGTCTGACGATGAGTGTAGAAAAATGCGACAGACACACAGAATAAAAAATGGTAAACACATGGAGTGTTGAGTAGTAGTTCCCTTCAGCTTTGCTGGTCGGTAGGGGTATAACAAGTAATCTAATTATAGCTTAACACTTCAAGTAGATCATTTCTTAAGTATGTTAGAAAGTACAGTTCTAATACCATTTTCTTGTACATATCAGACTGAAGATGTAAATTTCAGAACTGGGCTCTATGACAGTATGAACAGTAAGAGACGACCTACCAGCATGGAGCAGTTTCCGTGTGTTCTATCAGCAGCCACATCACATGTGTAGCAGTCGGACTGGTAGAGGATGAACACGGACTCGCCAACACTGGTGTGTGTCCCATCATTGCTGATCTTGATGGCGTAGCTCTTCCTGGCTGGGAGAGGACAATGCAGTGAGGAGAAACTTTTAAAGATGGCCGTGTTTTGAGTAGTTGTCAGTCGCTGGGAAATACCCACTCCATTAATCTGCAGAAAACAAGAACAATCATATATATATCGGTACACTTGCTACTCTCTTGACAATCACAACTTCTCAGGTTTTTCTGGCAAGTTCAGGAAAGGTAACTCCAATGGATTACGTTCACCGGAAGTATGAAATTTTAACAACATGGATGCTTCCACCCATTGTGTAGGTCACTAATTAGTGATCATTAACATGCTTTTAGAATTACTATTGGGAGATCTTGTTGTTTCTAGCCAATATTCCTTGGAAAAGAGACAATAAAAAACCTGCATCTTATTTTGATTTGATATAAAAACATAGGTTACTGTAATACAACTGAGTTTATCCCTCTTATAAGGGCTGTTCCAGAAATGATCAAATGGGGGGGGGGGGGGGGGGGGGGGGGGTGTCGGGCAGCAAACGATATTTTTTTGTGTGGGTGGTCGTATTTTTTCATATTTTAATTGGTCCGTGGTTGGACTGTTAAAAAAATATTTATTATGGGTAGTGGGTAGTTTCTATTGTTTTATTTTGTGCCACGTGGGTGTTGAGTTTTCAGAATATTTTTATTGTCGCTCTTGTCGTGTTGGTTACAAAACGTCAGAGGGAAAATTGAAAACGTGCTTTCGAAATGCTGCTTTCGAAATCGGAAGTAACATAGAACTATTCGAGTTGTCGCTCTTTGCAGCGCATAACTTTCCATTACAGCACTCTTCATATTAGAGGCGCGTTTAGTAGGGTCCCTTTGGACATGATGGCGGCGAACTCTGTTCTGTAGATTATTACAGTTTACAGTGCATTGATTTTGGGAATATTTTGAAACCAATACGTATTCCGTTTTCTAATAAAAATAGGCAAACCTTAGTTGATTTATACGAGGGTACCGATGCGTTATATTTATCAGTCGGTGTGATGGTGATATAGACGCCTCCGGGCGCGGGCTCCATTAGAAGACGAACGATTCGTGGAAAATCATATCCATACCCATTTCATGATAATAGCATCGTTTGGACTCCCAATCTTTCCAACATTCCCGCCATAAATGCCTTTGATTGTTGATGTGACATCGTTTCTTCAGAATTACTGTGATACAATGTCGCACAGGCATTACCGCGTCATTGACTAGAATATTTGTCCCGAAAACCTCTCGAGATTTGTACCGTTTTCATTTTTAAAAATATTTTTGTGGTGGGTCTGGTTAGTTTTTTTTTTTTATTAGATGGGTCATTGTAAAATGAGTTTATTAATTTGATGGGTCATGGGGTAATTTTTTATTTTTTTTTATGGGTGCTTGGTATATACAAAAGGTGCCTCCCGACCCCCCCATGTATTTATTTCTGGAATAGCCCTAACCCAAAAGGGCCAAAAATGTGCAATTGACTCTCTTGAATCAAAATTAAGTCCTCAGATTTGGCAAGAAATTCTGTTTGTATTGTTTTACATATTACATCACACATGTATTATGCAAATTAATAGACAACAAATAATTTATCGCAAGAATAACATTTCTGCTGCTTATGAATTGCTCTTTTGAAGAATTAGGAGGGCATTAAATCTGTATGTTACCTTTATTTAGATATATTTCCTGAACTATGAACCACTGACCTGGATTTCTGTCATGTGACAAGTAAGTGTAGAGCTGTTGAGGAATCGGTCGCCTTTGATGACAGCAAGTGTACAGTTGTTATTGAGTGTGTCACAGGCCACATTCGAGTCTTCTAACAGAACCACAGGAGCGGTGATGACAGAGATGGAACAATCTGCTCCACCAAAGCCCGCGTTACAATCACAGACACCTGCAGATGTATTGGAATAGTTGTTAACTAGTCTGTATCAATTCCAAACCACAGCAGTACGTAAATTCATGTCAACATATAGAATGATAAGAAAAAATTTGATAAATACATGTGTATACTTTCTTGATAGAAAGGAACTATTCATATTGCAATGAAAATGACTTAACTCATATAATTCATTGCAGTGATAGTTTACACAAACAAAATACCCTGTCCCTAGTTACTGTACATATATTGCCATTGGTTACTGTACACATCATCCTTAGTTACTGTACACACATTGCCATTGGTTACAGTACAAACACTGTCCTTTGTTACACTATCAACCCTGTCCTAGTTTACTATACAAACTCGGTCCTTGGTTACAGTACCAACCCTGTCCTTGGTTACCATACAAATTCTGTCCTTGGTTACCATACGAACCCTGTCCTTGGTTACCATACCAACCCTGTCATTGGTTACCATACAAACTCTGTCCTTGGTTACCATACCAATTTTATCCTTGGTTACAGTACAAAAACTTACCCTCTACACACTGCCCTTGGTTACTGCAGTCTAAGGGACAGAGAGCACTGGTGATGGTGGCTGGTAAGGATGGGGCAGTGTCAGGGTTATTCCACTGCTCTGTGTTCTTCAGAACCTCCTCATAACAATTCTGTTGTATTCCTCCCAAGTGATCCTCCTTCCAGATAGTCAGGCCAGTCAGCTGGGGAAACAGAGATCAGTATCAGTCCACATTTCATTACAACATTCTACTGTGTGTAGCTTTATGCCTTATAAAACATTATACTGTATGTAAATTTGTACCTTATAAAACATTTTACTTTTGGAAAATTTCCCTGCATGTGATTTTTTTTACCTTGTAGTCTTGCACACAGTTCTGGATGTCTTGGGAGTAGTTTCCAGACAACAGATTCTGACAGTTGATGCCTGCTTTAGAGTTCACAAGGTAGTTACCACACATAAGCCTGGCTTCTTCTTCCGTCAGATTCAGATTGGAAGGCCAAGGAGCATTAGCCTACAATACACAGACCAGAGTTACCATACTAATGCTACAACACACAGAAATCAGAGTAATGGTACAAAAGTACAATACTTAGAAATAATTCTTTCATTATCACATATTTATTCTGAGCATCTTATGTGTAAATATTCATAATTGAAATAAAAATCCCCCCAACCCCCGGCATATTTTTAGGATAAAATTTGCTGTATGGGGATATATATTTTTAATTTGTCCAGAGAAAGAGACAGGTCTTCCCTAGGACATATTATATTGTTCGTGCTGTTGGTCATATCAGTGCTTTGTTTGTGTGTGTGTATATATATATATATATACACACACACACATACACACTGTACATATATATACTTCTCACTCTTATTGGATGTCATATTGAGGCACCATTTGGGTATTTATTGCCATTAAGTGATGTTGCCTATACAAATATTATTTCCGATGACTAAAATGTTACTGAAGAAACTTTAAAAAACCCACATCTTTTGAGATGGTAAATACATCTAAACTTCAGTATCTCGAACATCCACATCTCGAATACCATGAATATATGTCAAAGTGAACTGAGACAACTACATTTTCTTTATGCATTTCAACCTCAATATCTCCAACCCTCGGAGATCTAAAAAAAATTCTTGACCCTATCAAGTTCAAGATAACAAGGTTTGATTGTATCATGTTTTGCTATAGATCCCCTATAAAGACTATTGGTGGACAAGCCAGAACAATTAGGACTTTAAATTTTGTTTACAGATCGAAGATCAATATTGTTTAGGGTGTTTACATTGGAATATCAATCAGTACTACTTGATCAGTGTGAGAATACTTACAGCAGGAGCATTGTAGGCAAGGTCATAGGTCACTGTGTCTCCTGTGGCCTGTCTCTTCTTTCGTCTGCCAACAACAGACGGGGTCAAAAGACCAGCCTGTGGGGTCAAGAGGTCTGGTTTCAAATCCACACCTGTTTTATTATAAATAAATGAAGATATTGAAATGTTGTCAAATAAACAACTGTCTTCTCTTCTCAATGTTATTCATTTGCTTTGTTTTTTCACATTATTCTGTTTACTGGAAATGGTTTGATTGATTTTCATGAAACTCAATCCATTTTATCCCTTTTTGATGACTTCACCTCTGGTTTCAAGATATCATTTTTTTTTCATTTGTATACAATGTAATTTCAAAATAAACATTTTTTCTGGGAATTGTCTTAAAGAGTTTTAAAGAAAACGACTTCAAGCTTAAGCTTTTCAATAGCTGCAGATCTGTAGCTCTCTGAAAAAATGTTGATATAGACTTTCCCAGAGAGCTACAGTTCTGCAACTAGTATGATAGATCACAATGCCTTATGTATACATGTATGAAGATAAGTAACAGGAAAGGAGGAATGCAACAGACCAGACTGGGATTCGAACCCAGGCATCCTGAATCTCTAGTCAGGTGCTCTAACAACTGAGCTATCCGATTACTGGTAATCAAGCCTGTTGGTCTGCCACATTCCTCCCTCCTTAAATATCCTCACATCAACTCAGGATCTTTATTTCTTAGCTGGCATTTTCACCTGTCAGTTCCAAGGGCTTGTCTATAGCATCAAATGTAACAGAAGGGAGAAAATTCAACAGACCAGACTGAAATTTGAATCTGGGCCCCCTGAATCTCGACCTACTCAGGTACTCTACCAACTGAACTATCTGACTACTAGTGATGGAATCTGTCTAACCACCACAGATAACTGAATGGGGCTGGGTGTGGTAAAAAATTGAAATGTTTAGCAGGAATCATGTGACAGTATGTCCATATCAAATACATATATACAAAGTTACATAATATTCTGTTTAGCAATATCTGAGGAGTTGAGCTAACTGTTTCAGTAGTATATTTAATTTTGGTCAAAATTAGAAGTTCAAACTTGGAGCATAACTCCCAGAAAAAATGAAGTAAGAATTTCATGTAGAATAAGCAGATCTACACAGCATATCCCGAATAACTATAAAGTTTCATAAAATTCTGTTTAGCATTCTCAGAGGAGTTGTGCTGATAAGAACACGACTAATGGAGGCCAAACTTCTAAATTCAAAAAGGGGCATAGCTCTCAGAAAAAAATAGGGCACCGTTAAACCGGTACATGATACGCCCGCATACATTATTGACCCAGGAATTTGAACAAGCAAGAAAGGATTATCCACAAAAGGATTTCATCGGAGTTGCAATAACAATGTATTTTGCATTAAATAAATCCAAGTCCAAGGGCTGTAACTCCTTAAAAAATAAGGGACAGCATTCCTCTTGTAATATGCACATTGTGATCTTTCTTTGTACCAAGTTTCATCAAAATCCCCCAAAGTTTTTAGGAGTAGTTGCAGACGGACGGACGACAGCGGTATAGCATAATATGCCCGCATTTTTATGCGGGCGTATAAAAAGTAAGACTTTGTCTATAATCATTCTCTTTGGTGTAAATTTCAAGTTCAAATATGTTCATATGTTCACCATCATGTTTGCTGTAAAAGTCTGTATGTGTTTGATTCAATAATAGAATAATTGTCTCCCTACCTTTGTTAGTAACACCACATGTGCTGACATCACCAAAGAAGTCACATGACTTTGTTCCATCACTGTAACAAGAGCAATAGAGAGGGGTCTCCATGGAGACTGTTGACGTGTAACCATTGAATATTGAGTTGGACTCAGAAAATCTCCATTTGACACTGTATTCATCCGGCCGTTCATTTGCACCGGGGACTTTTGTAATGACCCCATCAGGTCCCAAGAGGTCGTTGTCCTGGTTGCCATCATAAGTACCACATAAGCCTGTGTCACAAAAAATAAATAAATTCAGAATTCTGACCAATCAAGTGAGTAACACTACTATCGAATGCCCGGTAATCATTTTGTAACATGAAGCCTTTTTCAATAAAACAAATCATTTGTGAAAAGTGATAGAAGTCATAAGAGATTTACCTTCAGTTTTGTTGAAGTCTGAGGCAGACGGGTAAATGAAAATGTTGATGTAGGCCTGGTACGAGTCCTTGATGGTAACTTTAGTTCCTGTGGGTAACATGACCTGTCCACAGGAGAAAAGATGATAGTTTCAAGATAAAATTGTCATATATAGCAAGGTTTACAGACAGTCAATATATTAGAAACGTACCTGTCATATAAAACAAGGTTTACAGACAGTCAATATATCAGAAACGTACCTGTCATATAAAACAAGGTTTACAGACAATCAATATATCAGAAATATACCTGTCATATAAAGCAAGGTTTACAGACAGTCAATATATCAGAAACGTACCTGTCATATAAAGCAAGGTTTACAGACAGTCGATATATCAGAAATGTACCTGTCATATAAAGCAAGGTTTACAGACAGTCGATATATCAGAAACGTACCTGTCATATAAAGCAAGGTTTACAGACAGTCAATATATCAGAAACGTACCTGTCATATAAAGCAAGGTTTACAGACAGTTGATATATCAGAAACGTACCTGGAATTGTTTCCCGTCGTTCTCCTGGAAGATCTGAGTTTTGGGTGTCAGATCTCCGTTAGTGAAGAGTTCATCATTGATTGGATAAGCTGTAGGCGTCTTGTTGACCCATTTACACTTGTCGACCCTGATAACGTCGTCACCAGAACGCACCATCACACCACAGTTGCAGGTTCCCGAGGAACAGCGCACCATAGCAGCACGAACCTGACAATAGGTGTCCATAATACATTTAATAATCAATGCTACATCTGTACTAAAGACATGAAAAACCGAGAATCCTTACAGCAACACAAGAAATTCCAATCATACTCAAGTCATTGCTGTCCTAACAAAACTAGAACTGTCCAATCAAAAACCTTCAATAACAACCAATTCATTCAATGCATGCACTATCTATGGTAATATAATTATGCACTATTAATGATGGTAATATAATCATGCACTAGTAATGATGGTAATATAATTATGTACTAGTAATGATGGTAATATAATTATGTACTATCAATGATGGTAATATAATCATGAACTAGTAATGATGGTAATATAATATAATTATGTACTAGTAATGATGGTAATATAATCATGCACTAGTAATGATGGTAATATAATCATGTACTAGTAATGATGGTAATATAATCATGCACTATTAATGATGGTAATATAATCATGCACTAGTAATGATGGTAATATAATCATGTACTAGTAATGATGGTAATATAATCATGCACTAGTAATGATGGTAATATAATCATGTACTAGTAATGATGGTAATATAATCATGCACTAGTAATGATGGTAATATAATATAATTATGTACTATCAATGATGGTAATATAATCATGAACTAGTAATGATGGTAATATAATATAATTATGCACTAGTAATGATGGTAATATAATTATGCACTAGTAATGATGGTAATATAATCATGCACTAGTAATGATGGTAATATAATTATGTACTAGTAATGATGGTTATATAATTATGCACTAGTAATGATGGTAATATAATCATGCACTAGTAATGATGGTAATATAATTATGTACTAGTAATGATGGTTATATAATCATGCACTAGTAATGATGGTAATATAATCATGCACTAGTAATGATGGTAATATAATCATGTACTAGTAATGATGGTAATATAATCATGCACTAGTAATGATGGTAATATAATATAATTATGTACTATCAATGATGGTAATATAATCATGAACTAGTAATGATGGTAATATAATATAATTATGCACTAGTAATGATGGTAATATAATTATGCACTAGTAATGATGGTAATATAATCATGCACTAGTAATGATGGTAATATAATTATGTACTAGTAATGATGGTTATATAATTATGCACTAGTAATGATGGTAATATAATCATGCACTAGTAATGATGGTAATATAATTATGTACTAGTAATGATGGTTATATAATCATGCACTAGTAATGATGGTAATATAATCATGCACTAGTAATGATGGTAATATAATCATGCACTAGTAATGATGGTAATATAATATAATTATGTACTATCAATGATGGTAATATAATCATGAACTAGTAATGATGGTAATATAATATAATTATGCACTAGTAATGATGGTAATATAATTATGCACTAGTAATGATGGTAATATAATCATGCACTAGTAATGATGGTAATATAATTATGTACTAGTAATGATGGTTATATAATTATGCACTAGTAATGATGGTAATATAATCATGCACTAGTAATGATGGTAATATAATTATGTACTAGTAATGATGGTTATATAATCATGCACTAGTAATGATGGTAATATAATCATGCACTAGTAATGATGGTAATATAATCATGCACTAGTAATGATGGTTATATAATTATGTACTAGTAATGATGGTAATATAATCATGTACTAGTAATGATGGTAATATAATCATGCACTAGTAATGATGGTAATATAATCATGTACTAGTAATGATGGTAATATAATTATGTACTAGTAATGATGGTAATATAATATAATTATGTACTAGTAATGATGGTAATATAATCATGCACTAGTAATGATGGTAATATAATCATGTACTAGTAATGATGGTAATATAATTATGTACTAGTAATGATGGTAATATAATATAATTATGTACTATCAATGATGGTAATATAATCATGCACTAGTAATGATGGTAATATAATCATGCACTAGTAATGATGGTAATATAATTATGTACTAGTAATGATGGTTATATAATCATGTACTAGTAATGATGGTAATATAATTATGTACTAGTAATGATGGTTATATAATCATGCACTAGTAATGATGGTAATATAATCATGCACTAGTAATGATGGTAATATAATCATGCACTAGTAATGATGGTTATATAATTATGTACTAGTAATGATGGTAATATAATCATGCACTAGTAATGATGGTAATATAATCATGCACTAGTAATGATGGTAATATAATCATGTACTAGTAATGATGGTAATATAATTATGTACTAGTAATGATGGTAATATAATATAATTATGTACTATCAATGATGGTAATATAATCATGCACTAGTAATGATGGTAATATAATCATGCACTAGTAATGATGGTTATATAATTATGTACTATAGTAATGATGGTAATATAATTATGTACTAGTAATGATGGTAATATAATCATGCACTAGTAATGATGGTTATATAATCATGCACTAGTAATGATGGTAATATAATCATGTACTAGTAATGATGGTTATATAATATAATCATGCACTAGTAATGATGGTTATATAATCATGCACTAGTAATGATGGTAATATAATTATGTACTAGTAATTATGGTTATATAATCATGCACTAGTAATGATGGTAATATAATCATGTACTAGTAATGATGGTAATATAATTATGTACTATAGTAATGATGGTAATATAATTATGTACTAGTAATGATGGTAATATAATTATGCACTAGTAATGATGGTAATATAATCATGCACTAGTAATGATGGTAATATAATTATGCACTAGTAATGATGGTAATATAATCATGCACTAGTAATGATGGTAATATAATTATGTACTAGTAATGATGGTAATATAATATAATTATGTACTAGTAATGATGGTAATATAATTATGTACTATTAATGATGGTAATATAATCATGCACTAGTAATGATGGTAATATAATCATGCACTAGTAATGATGGTAATATAATTATGCACTAGTAATGATGGTAATATAATCATGCACTAGTAATGATGGTAATATAATCATGCACTAGTAATTATGACTGATGTCATCTGTACTTACCTCTACTTCATACTTTGTGTTCTTGTATAGCAAGTACTCGCCAGGTCTAAAGTTGTCATAGTAACTGTGGATATACAAGAATGATATCAGCTGGTGACATTCAGGTTATTTCTGGTCTTCGAAAGAGAAAGCATTTGCAGAGAACGCTAATATTATTGTTAATTTTGACTTCATTGATAGACTTCTGTTACTTATTTCTGAATTCATTCATTATCAAAATCATTTTATACAGCACTGATTTATCTAACTATAAACTTAACCACACTCTCACTTATCTAAAAAAAAAAATTAATTTCACACTCTCAGACTTATCTAATTGAACTTATCTAAGAACAGACAGGATACTGATCATGTGATTGAAATATATTAAGTCAGAGTCTCCATATCATTATAGTGGTAGTCCTTACTTTACTAGATATGACATCATACTTTTAGTCTACTAAACTAGTTGGTATTGACATTATAACTGTTGGGTATATTGTGATGTCACAGTGATGAGGCTCTCAAACAAGTTAGAAAATTGCTGGGATTTCATTTTTTGGGGTATTTTATCTTTCTTGAATTTCTCTGCCGATTTGTTACTTGATTTGATGAAATATTCCGAATAAATTTGATTTCTATAGTTCTGAGAAATTTCTAACAATTGATAAGGACTGTTAAAGTACAAATATGATGATAAAAGGCAGTTATAGCAGTGACAGTGCACAAAGTTCAATGCCCCCCCCCCCCCCCCCCCCCCCCCCCCCCGTTCAACCATGAGGTCAGCTTCCAATAATATATTAATATACATAAATTTCTTTTTACATGTTTTAAAAAAAAAATCATTAACACATTTGTTCATAAAATTAGACATATGTTTAAAAAATAACACTGAAAAGAGGATTTTATATAGTCCTTTTTCATGTCCTATTGACAGTCTTTTTGTCTAAATCACTATATCTGAAAAGTACTCAACAGATATAGAAAGAGTATCAATTCCGAATAGCGAGTGTGAATTTCAGATGGAAAATTTCAGGGAAGGTTTAACAGGATCATGATGTAATATTGATCAATATTCATCGACTTTTAGGGGAGATCACTCTTCCATGCCCATGATGCCCAACAATGACAAGACCACATGATGCAAAAGAGAGAAAACTTCACCAAAAATCATCTTATCATGTCATTGTTCTACCGTTACTTACACTCCATCAAAAGTCCTGATGTGAGGGTCGTTTATAGACTGACAGTGGTGGAGGTCTAATGAGTCCATCTCAACAACTTCAACCTGCACAAAAAATAAATCATGATTTCTTAGTTTTAAATCAACTGGTATTATATTTGTGAAATAGCTTTCATAATTATCATGTCTGTTCAACCACTGACTATTACATGGGCAAAATTTAATTTTTTAAAAATTGCTTCTTATAAAACTTTGGGTAAGCACTGACTGAACTCTGACCTCTATTTTCTTCAGAAGGATCTCTGCCTTGACTGTTTGACCCACTTTGTCTTGCTGTAAAATGTTTAGTGTGCTGTTTTTGTTTCCAAATTTCATCCTGTCAACCATTGCCTTCACATAGATCTGGGTGGAGACTACATTTCCTGTCACCACTGGACCACATGTAGCATCGGTGGGCGAGGCAGCATTGGTCAGTGAAGATTTGACCACAATGTTGGGGATTTCTCCACCTTCTGGACACCTCTTGGGTTGTGTTGGCCGCACCACCTTTCCATTGAATCTGATGTCACAACTGGCTGTGTACTTCATGGCACAGTAATACTGAGCAGATGTGGTAAGGTCCACCTGTATTGGGTAGGCAGCATCACCTTCTACGATCTTGATGTATGAGGCCTCATTAATCTGAAAGTCATTAAAGAAAATCATTAGGAAGCCTCATTAATCTGAAAGTCATTAAAGAAAATCATTAGGAACACCTCTGTAAGATTTATTGTGGCAATTCATTAAATTTACAAAGAAAATCATTAGGAATGCCTCTGTCAGATATATTGTGGCAATTAATGCATGAGATTTACAACGAAAATCATTAGGAACACCTCTGTCAGATTTATTGTGACAATTCACTTGATTTACAATGAAAATCATTGGAAACACCTGTCAGATTTATTAGATATACAGTAACTAGGTTACTCCTACAGAAACAATTATAACCAGGTTACTCCTACAGAAACAATTATAACCAGGTTACTCCTACAGAAACAATTATAACCAGGTTACTCCTACAGAAACAATTATAACCAGATTACTCCTACAGAAACAATTATAACCGGGTTACTCCTACAGAAACAATTATAACCAGGTTACTCCTACAGAAACAATTATAACCGGGTTACTCCTACAGAAACAATTATAACCGGGTTACTCCTACAGAAACAATTATAACCAGGTTACTCGTACAGAAACAATTATAACCAGGTTACTCCTACAGAAACAATTATAACCGGGTTACTCGTACAGAAACAATTATAACCAGATTACTCCTACAGAAACAATTATAACCAGGTTACTCCTACAGAAACAACTATAACCAGGTTACTACATAAACAATTATAACCAGATTACTCCTACAGAAACAATTAAAACCAGATTACTCCTACAGAAACAATTATAACCAGGTTACTCGTACAGAAAATACAGGTCACACATCAAATAAGAATGGTTGTGTGTAGTCTAGATACATATCATGTTCATAGTTTCTTGGAACTGGGTGATTTAATAATCTTAAACCTCTTAGAACTGGGCGATTTAATAACCTTAATCTTGTCTATACACCATCTAATGTAACACTGGGGTTTGAAATTAGCCCTCTGGACCAATAACAAAAGTACTGCCTAAATGTAATATGTATCGTCTTGAAAGGAATACGTAGAACAATGTGACAACAGGTTATTGACTGATTATTATTTAGAACAATGTGACAACAGGTTATCGACTGATTATTATGTAGAACAATGTGACAACAGGTTATTGACTGATTATTATGTAGAACAATGTGACAACAGGTTATTGACTGATTATTATGTAGAACAATGTGACAACAGATTGTTGACTGATGATTATATAGAACAATGTGATAACAGGTTGTTGACTGATGCTGTAACTTACTGTGACTTGATACTGAAGTGTGGTACTTCTCGTGACCGGGCTGGTTATCTGTCCGCAAGTACTGGGGTACGACACAACTACACCACAGCTTACCTACAACAAAGAAAGACGAATACTATAATACTATCTGCAACAAACGTGAGACACACCACAACTTACCTAGGCAGCATATATAATTGACATTTATATATATTGTCTGTAAAATCCACAAGAATTCAACTAATAATGTATTGGAGCATCACTTTCAAATGTCACATTTCATGTAATTCAAAACATTGTATGGGTTCAAAGTTCATTTCACTTACACTTAACTATCAGATACATATTAAATCAATTTACACAATTTTGAATTGCCAGTCAAAAAACTTTTATACAAGAATGAGGGCTTTCTTATCAGGAAGACAGTGAAGAAGTTAAAAAATCCCCACAAAAATTCTAATAATTTCTATCAATCTCACCCCCTGTGTTAAAGCAGACGCTGTGTCGGTGATCTCAGTCGACTCCATTCTGCCTACGCTGGTTCCCGATGTCAGACTCTGTCTTTTGATAATTGTCTCCCCTACATACCACCAGATAGTATACAGAGCACCACTTCCTGCCGACAGCGAGACCGAGCAATCAAACATAACCTTCTGATAGTCAGCGGAAACCAAATTGTCCAGAGTGGGTGCTGTAGAAATCGCTCCTACAAAGGAAAACATCCAAAGGAATGTAAAAATTGATGAGTTTATAAAAAGACAGAAAATTAGTCTATGAATGGCCACATGAAAAAAGGTCGTTCCTACTATAATGATAATTCAAGGAGGGGGTGGGGGTGGTGTCATTCCCATCAGGTTACAAATTTTTAAACTGTCGAATATAGACTGTAATATATCTTAGCCTGACAAAATATGCAGGACCCTCTGGGAATCTTAGAAAAGCCCCCGGTCATATTTTCCTGATCACGGTTTTCTTTTGCTGCTGACACCTATGTCTCATACTGCCAGTCAAATGCTTACTCCATTGACTTATCCAGACAATTAAAAAAAAAAAAAAAAAAAAATATATTTCATTTTGATATTTACATTTAAATCGATGAGAAACTTCTGTTTGAAAAAAATTGTTGATGTTAGCCTTTGATGCACTTTTAGTCAAACTAATTTCAGACACATGCATGTATGTGCAGTGAAAACCTTTTCTAGAAATTCTTTAGGACCTAATCAAATATTTAAATTACACAAGTACTGCAAGGCCATCTACAGCATGCAATATTGTCTAATGATTTATATATAGGTACCAATTTTCTTTTAAGTTAAAATATCCCGTGTGGATCTGGGTTAAAATAGGTCCTCAGTACCCCTTGCTTGTCGTAAGAGGCGACTAAATGGGGCAGTCCTTTAGATGAGACCGCAAAAACCGAGGTCCCGTGTCACAGCAGGTGTGGCACAATAAAGATTCCTCCCTGCTCAAAGGCCATAAATACCGAGCATGGGCCTATAAATTTTGCAGCCCTTCACCAGCAATGGTGATGTCTCCATATGAGTGAAATATTCTCAAGAGGGACGTTAAACAATATACAGTATAATCTGTCTAAACCGGCTGTGTGTGGTTCCAAAGAAATTGGCCAGTTTACACAGAGTCTGGAGTGCAAAATGTTGACAAGTATGAGAGTTGCTTCCCTTGTATTCACTATCCATGCATACGTGTGTAATGATTGCTAACGTTTTATTTAAATATTATATCACAAAAGAATTCAAAATGTAAAAATATAAATGTCAGTGTTTTATTGTTGTGCTCATTTGAAAAAGTTTCAATTTTTATTAAACAGTTTAAAATCTGGGAATTATTCGCGCACTTTTTTGTTGGTAAATTGTCGATTTCGTCTACATCATCGCCGTTATCAAGTGCTACATTATGTACGTTCGTCAAGTTTGTGTTGTGTTTGTCTACAATTTATATTTCCCAGCTTTCGTTGTAAATGTATCGCTTTCAACTGTCTCAATTTGTGAAACGGAAACTGATGTAATGCCGAGTGATCGACCGGACATGGCGAGTTGTGCTAACTGCATATTATCACTGTCTGACTCGCCGGAGAGCTCAGAGAAGTCCACGAAGGGAAACCCTGCTTTTGGAAAACATAACTGGATTGTTGCCGATTTTGTTTCATTCCCAGAATGTATCGAATTCATTGATTAAATAAATTGAACTTTGTCTTTTAATGTCATTTCTCGTCTCTGTCATTATGGGGAGGGCGCCATTACCTCGTGTGTGGTGCTGTCATAATTGAAAAGTGCACCCCCCAAAAATCAGGTTTTATTTTAAACTGATCTCGACTCATCGCCAGTTGAACTCTTCTACTTACCTGTGTCTTCCCTTGAGACACCCTTTGTGTACACCGCGTGTGATCGACCGAATACCGACAGGTTGGTCATCGCGGGGTGGCTGGTTTAAATGCGATAATTAGAGCTAATTACGAGCAGTTGGGACCTTGTGTACACCAAATACAATTGACCGTAACAATTAGGGTGGTGCATCATCGAGAGGCCGGTTTACACAGGATAATTTAAGTTAATTAATAGCAGTTGGGACTGTGTAAGCCGGCCGATATACAGAATACGCAGTATCCGGAGTACAGGGAATTATTAATAAAGGATTTGTTAAAGAAATGTTAGGGACTATATTATTTGGCTGGAATTGACAGAGCGCCGGAGTACTCAGAGGCCAGTTTGGACAAATTATACTGTACAATAAATCAATCTATTAAGTTAAAATCAAATCATACTGTACAATCAATCAATCTATTAAGTTAAAATAAAATCATTCAATATTAATTTTCTCATTTATCCAATCTTACATAAATGAATTTGTCATGCACATGTATATCAATCAGCTGATCAGGCAATGTAAACAACATGTAAACCACACAACAATATGACGTCAATTACCCAAGTCATGCACACTGGAGAGCTACAATCCTATCACTGTTCTAG